>NW_027143286.1:0-68963 GCF_026170545.1 Melanerpes formicivorus
TCTACTTGAGAAACTCTTGCAGCTAGATCTGCCCAATGGTTGTGTTGCTGTTCCTCAGTAGCTTTGCTCTTAGGAATGTGAGCATCGATGTGTCTCACTTTCACTGGAATTCTCTCGATTCGATCAGCAATGTCCTGCCATAGGTTGGCTGCCCAAATGGGTTTTCCTTTCCTCTGCCAACCACTCTTCTTCCAGTTCTTTAGCCAACCCCATAGAGCATTGGCTACCATCCACGAGTCGGTGTAGAGATAAAGCTTTGGCCATCTCTCACGTTCAGCCACGTCGAGAGCTAGCTGGACAGCTTTTACCTCTGCAAACTGACTGGATTCTCCTTCTCCATCTTTCGCTTCTGCAACTCGGCGTGTTGGACTCCACACTGCAGACTTCCACCTTCGCTTGTTTCCAACAAGACAACAGGAACCGTCTGTGAACAGAGCATATTTCTTTTCATCATCAGAAAGGTCATTGTAAGGAGGAGCTTCCTCAGCACGAGTCACTTTCTCCTCTGGAGGTTTAGCACAGTTGATGCCTTCAGGCCAACTTGAGATCACCTCCACTAGACCAGGTCTTTCAAGATTTCCCATTCGAGCTCTCTGTGTTATCAGAGCCATCCACTTAGACCAGGTTGAGTCTGTGGCATGATGTGGTGTGGGAGCCTTTGCCTTTGAACATCCAATTCAAAACTGGTAATCTGGGAGCTAGGAGAAGTTGTGATTCAGTTCCAATCACTTCAGAAGATGCTTTTACTCCTTCATAGGCAGCTAAAATTTCTTTCTCTGTTGGAGTATAATTAGCCTCTGAACCTCTGTAACCTCGACTCCAGAAACCAAGAGGTCGTCCACGTGTCTCACCTGGAGCTTTTTGCCACAAGCACCAGGTTGGACCATTGTCACTTGCAGCCGTGTACAAAATGTTCTTAATGTCTGGACCATCTCGGACAGGTCCCAGACCCATTGCTTGAATCACCTCTTGCTTTATCTGGTCAAAGGCTGCTTGTTGTTCAGGTCCCCAGTGGAAATGGTTTCTCTTTCGAGTCACATCATACAGAGGTTTCACAATCTGACTGTATCCAGGAATGTGCAGTCTCCAAAATCCCACTATCCCCAAGAAACGTAGGGTCTCTTTGTTTTGGTGGGATTTGCCATGGTAGAGACTCTATTCACCACATCCACTGGAATGTGTCGGCGTCCATCCTGCCACCACACTCCCAGAAACTGAATCTCTGTGGTAGGTCCTTTCACCTTGTCTCGCTTGATGGCAAAACCTGCATCCAGAAGAATGTCAATGATTTTGTTTACCTTTCTCGAAGACTTCCTCAGCCGTTTTACCCCAGATGATGATATCATCAATGAGCTGGATGTGTTCTGGAGCACCGCCTTTCTCCAGAGCATCGTGGATCACTGCATGACAGATGCTTGAGCTGTGGATCCAGCCCATTGGCAATCTGTTGAAAGTGTACTGGATTCCTCTCCAGGTGAAAGCAAACTGAGGCCTGCATTCCTCTGCTATGGGGAATAGAGAAAAATGCATTAGCAATGTCTATGGTAGCATACCATTTGGCCTCTTTGGATTCCAGCTCATACTGTAGTTCCATCATGTCTGGTACTGCTGCACTCATAGGTGGTGTCACTTCATTTAGGGCTCGGTAGTCTACTGTCATACGCCAGTCTCCATTCTGCTTCCGCACAGGCCACACTGGACTGTTGAAAGGTGAACGAGTTTTGCTGACGACTTTCTGACTCTCCAACTGACGAATCAGATTCTGAATGGGCAACAAAGAGTCACGGTTGGTTCTGTATTGTCTGTGATGCACAGTCTGAGAAGCAACCGGCAATTTAATGTCCTGTATGTTATGTTGTCCCACAACTGCAGATTCATCAGAAAGCTCAGGTCTAGCAGAACAGCTTCAATTTTGTCCATCAATTTCTATAGAAGCTACTCCAAAAGCCATTTGTAACCTCTAGGGTCTTTGAAACGCCCTTCTCTTAGAAAATCAATTCCCAAAATACAAGGTGCATCAGGTCCCGGTCACAACTGTATGCTTCCTCCATTGTTTACCAGTCAAACTTATATTAACCTCTACTTACTTAACTCTTGAGATCCACCAATGACTCCCAGAATAGTTATAGACTCTGATCCCTGATAATTTGATGGTATTATGGTGCACTGAGCTCCTGTGCCAACCAAGGCCCTGTACTTCCGAAATTGTGAGTGCCAGGCCACTGGATGTACACATCCCAATAGATTCTGTTATCTCTGTTATCCCTCTCCTCCCCCTGGCAGGAGGCAGGGCACCCCTAATTATGGGGAACATGCGCACATGTGCATTGCACATAGTTTGCAGGGTTATAACTTTGCATGTTATAACTGGAGCCACTGTTGGAGCCATAAGAGTCGTTCTGGGGAACTGTGGAAGTAACAGCTACCCTTCTGGTATTGCTACCTCGGGTTCTGCCACTTTGCAATTCCCCTCAGTCTCCTGAAAAGATTAGAAGTTGGTTGGCCATCCCAGCGGTTCATATTCTCACCAAACTGATCACGCAGAGTTATCCAAATAGTTCTACGTGATTGCCTTGGTGGTCCTGTTTTGGAATGACCTGTTTTGGAATGACCTGTTTTGGAATGACCTCCTTGGAGGACGTGTATTCCTCACAGATGAGACTTGTACACCACCTGGAGGAAGAATTGAAATTATCCCTTTGTGCCATTGGGATATGGAATTTCTAAATTCATCTTTAACTCTCTAATGCAATTCTGAATATCACCAGACATGCTTTTGATGCCGAAACCAAAGAACACGTGTCATGCTATCCTCCAATTGTCTCATTTGATCACTGAATTGGCCAACTGTGGGAGAAGCTCCACCATAACTTCTTGACACAATTCTGCTTGCCAGAATGTTTGCATAATTAGAAGGAGCAAGTTTGATGATCTTTTTAGCAAGACCAATACCCACAGGAATGTCATCAGGATTCATAGTTTCATGTTCACCGTAGAGTAGCTCTCTAACAGCAAATTCTCTCAAGCGCTTAATTCCCTCGTCTATGGTAGTCCAGGGTTTAGGATTCCTTGGGAGATCATCTCAGGAAGGGTATCTCAGGGCAACCGCTATTAAGAGGCCTATCCAAAGATTAACCTTCCCTAGAGCTTCGCCTAGATGACTATCTATTCCATTGTCCCTTGAGAGAGTTCCTAACTGAGCTGCTGACCTTGTCTCCAACTGTTAGAGCTGAAGCACCTGTATCATAACACCCTACTAAGCCAAGCTAGAATTGGCTCCTTATCTGCCCTGGTGAAATCTTTACGGACGTTTTGCAATTCCTCCCGTGGAGAAGAACACTCCAAATTATCATCTTCATCTTCATCTCCCTGAATTCTTTGCCCATATAATCCTGCTGTCATTCTCCTAAGGATCTCTTTAAGCTGAGAACCACCTTTGCCAGCTGCTTTCCTAACCTTCATCTCTATCCTGCTTTGATCTCACTAGGTTAGCTAGATCTTTAAAAACAAACCTTCTCTTCCTCCTCAGCAGGATCTTTTAGCGTAGAGGGGCCCCTCACCAGGATCAGTCTCCACCTCTTCTTCTCCATCTTTGCCCTTTCCAGCTCTAGTCTTTAAAGGAGCCCACCTTAACTGGAGCTGTGTTTGAATTTACAGCCACCTTAATGGAAGCTGACAGGTCCTGAGATAAATCAGCTGCTGGGGCAGTGAATTCCGGTCCCACCGAGGGAGTGGGCGGAAGTGACGTTGCTCCGTTAATGGCCGATGGAGAAGAAGAAGGAGGAGAAGGAGTGGGAGAAGGAGTAGGGCGCCATGTTGATACAGCCGATGCCCTTGGCAGCTTGCCAGAATCAGCAAAGTCATTTAGAGCTGCTTTACCAATTAACTTTTTAGGCTTCTTTTTAACTGACACAGGTTCTCCACAGTCCTCATCACTAGATGACTCTGGGACTGATCAAGAGCCACGGCGTTTTCTTTTTGATCTAGTTTTAATAACAAAACAAGCTCTGGACACCTTTCTCTCTCGCCGCAGAGAAATCAGGAGATACACATTAATTATCATCAGCAGCAGAATTATAAACATGAGATAAATCACCTTTGGATCCCAGGCATCACCTAAAGTTACTCTTTCCTCAGGCGGAATCTTAAAACCCTTTATCTCAATTGGGAGAGTGGTGGAGGTAACATTCCTGTATCTCACTGGCCATAGGAAATTCATACATTTTCCATACCATAATTTAACTCTATACATAACCCACATATAAATTGTCCGCACCAAATATTTCCCCAGGTAATCCAAAATCAAACCCAAACAATATCTGTAAACCAGAGCCCCAAAAATTGAAAAGAACAATCGCTCCACAAACCACAATACCTTCATGTTTGCTAATTCAGCTGGAAAACACTAAATCAATCAAATAATAAATTAAACTAATTATCTGCCGCACGTTGGGTACGCCAATAAAAAAAAATGTGGTGGGTGGAAGGGTAAGGCCGAGAAGCCTCCTCCCTTCCCCCTTGTAAGGTAAAAGGGAAAAAAAAATTGAAGGGAAAGGAAAAAAAAACTCGCAAGCTGAATTAGCAAAGCAGTGGAGCTATATTTACAAAGCAATGTAGGGAATGCAGGGAAATATTTACAAATTTACAATATCTACAATATATACAAAGATATACAACAGAGTAACACAGAAATGAGAGTGACCCCCTCGGCAGAGGGGTCCCCCACCTCCGCTCTCCCCTCTCTTCCCCCCCTTTCCCCAGAATGGCTGTTATCTGGTCCCGGCTGTTATCTGGTCTTCAAGGCCGAGGCCTTGGCAGAAAGCCCAGCACAGGCAGAGCTGCTGCACGAAGAAAAGGTGGAAGCAAGACTGACAGAAAAGTCGTGCAAATGTCCACTTCACTCCCAGTTCAGAAGGTGCTTCCTCCCACTTTACCAATGAAATAGTTTAGACTATTCCTTCCGTTTACCAACTTCCGTCCACCATATTCCCTTTCTTAAGGGGGCAACGTCAACCGGCCACACTGCCCCAGCCCCACCCCCGGCCCCAGCCCCAGCCCCAGCCAAGCCCCACTCACGGCCCCATCCCCGGCCCCAGCCCAGCCCTGCCCCAGCCCCAGCCCTGCACCGAACCCAGCCCCAGCCTGGCCCCAGCCCTGCCCCAGCCCAGCCCGAGCCCCACCCTCAGCCCCAGCCCAGCTCCAGCCACAGCCCAGCCACAGCCCTGGACCCAGACCCAGACCAGCCCCAGCCCTAGCCCCAGCCCCAGCCCCAGCCCTGCCCTAGCCCAGCCCCAGCCCTGGACCAAGCCCCAGCCCTGAGCCGAACCCAGCCCCAGCCTGGCCCCAGCCCTGCCCTAGCTCCAGCCCTAGCCCTGTCCCCAGCCTCGGCCCGTGCCCCTGCCCCAGTCCCAGTCCTGCCCCATCCCAGCCCCCAGACCCAGCCCTGCCCTCAGCCCAGACCCAGACCCAGCCTCGCCCCAGCCCCAGCCTCAGCCCCTGCCCCAGCCCTGCCCCAGTCCTGCCCCAGTCCTGGACCCAGCCCCACATTGGACCCAGCCCCAGCCCCAGCCACCGCCCAGCCCCAGCCCTGCCCCAGCCCAGCCCCAACCCCACGCTGGACCCAGCCCCAGCCCCAGCCCTGCACCAGCCTAGCCCCAGCCCCAGCCCCAGCCCTGCCCCGGCCCAGCCCCAGCCCCAGCCCAGCCCCTGCCCTGGAACCAACCCCTGCCCTGTACCCAGCCCCAGCCCAGCCTCAGCCCAGCCCCAGCCCCAGCCCCAGACTAGCACCAGCCCTGGACCCAGCCCCAGCCCCAGCCCAGCCTCATCCCCAGCCCAGGCCCAGCCCTGCCCCAGCCCAAGCCCCAGCCCCAGCCCCAGCCCCAGCCCCAGTCCTGCCCCATCCCATCCCCCAGCCCCAGCCCTGCCCTCAGCCCAGCCCCAGACCCAGCCTGGCCCCAGCCCTGTCCCCAGCCCCAGCCACAGCCCAGCCCCAGGCCCAGCCCCAGCCTAGCCCCAGCCCTGTCCCCAGCCCCAGCCACAGCCCAGCCCCAGGCCCACCCCCAGCCTAGCCCCAGCCCTGCCCCAGTCACAGCCCCAGGCCTGACCTTAGCCCTGCCCCAGCCCTGGCTCCTGCCCCAGCCCTAGCTCCAGCCCCAGCCCCAGCCCTGCCCATGCCTTGGTTCCAGCCCCAGCCCCAGCCCTGTGCCAACCCAGCCCCAGCCCAAGGCCCAGCCTCAAGCCTAGTCCTGCCCCAGCCCTGGCCCCAATCCAGGCCCAGCCCTACCCCTACCTCAGCCCTAGCCCCAGCCCTGTCCGCAGCCCCAGCCCCAGCCCAGCCCCACCCTCGCCACCAGCCCAGCCCCAGCCCCAACCTTGGCCCCAGTCCAGCCCCAGTTCCAGCCCTGCCCCAGTCCCCGCCCCAGACCCAGCCACAGCCCCAGCGTTGTGCCAGCACTACCCCAGCCCAGCCCCGGTCCCAGCCCAGCCCAAGCCCTGCCCTGGACCCAGCCCCAGCCCCAGCCCCATCCCAGCCCCCAGCCCAGCCCCAGCCACCGCCCAGCCCCAGCCCCGGCCCCATCCCCGGCACCAGCCCAGCCCTAGCCCAGCCCTGCCCCAGTCCTAGGCCTAGCCCAGCCGTGCCCTCAGCCCAGCCCCAGCCCTGGACCAAGCCCCACCCCTGAGCCGAACCCAGCCCCAGCCTGTCCCCAGCCCTGCCCTAGCTCCAGCCCTAGCCCTGTCCCCAGCCTCAGCCCGTGCGCCTGCCCCAGTCCCAGTCCTGCCCCATCCCAGCCCCCAGCCCCAGCCCTGCCCTCATCCCAACCCTGCCCTCAGCCCACCCCAGCCCCAGTCTGGCCCCAGCCCTGTCCCTAGCCCCAGCCACAGCACTAGCCCCAGCCCTGTTCGCAGCCGAGCCCCAGCCCCAGCCCCACCCTCGCCACCAGCCCAGCCCCAGCCCCAACCTTGGCCCCAGCCCAGCCCCAGGCCTAGCCCTGCCCCATTGTCCGCCCCAGACCCAGCCACAGCCCCAGCCCTGTGCCAGCCCTACCCCAGCCCAGCCCCGGTCCCAGCCCAGCCCAAGCCCTGGCCCAGCCCCAGCCCCAGCCCCAGCCCCATCCTTGCCCCCAGCCCAGCCCTAGCCCGGCCCCAGCTGCAGCCCCAGCCCCAGCCCTGCCCCAGTCCCTGCCCCAGCCCAGTCCTAGTCGCAGCCCAACCCCAGCCCAGCCCCAGCCCTGCCCCATCCTAGGCCCATACCCAGCCCAGCCCCTGCCCTGGACCCAGCCCCAGCCCCACTCCATCCTCATCCCCAGCCCAGGTCCATTCCTGCCCCCAGCCCAGCCCCAGCCCCAGCCCTGCCCCAGTTCAGCCCTAGCCCATCCCTGCCCCAGCCCCCGCCCTGCCCCAGCCCCAGCCCTGCACCGAACGCAGCCCTACCCCTGCCCTCAGCCCCAGCCCCAGCCCCACACTCGGCCCCAGCCCAGCCCCTGCCCCAGCCCTGCCCCGGCCCAGCCCCAGCCCCAGCCCAGACCCTACCCTGGACCCAGCCCCAGCCTCAGCCCTGCCCCAGCGCAAACACCAGCCCCAGCCCCAGCCCCATCCGTTCCCCCAGCCCAGCCCAACCCCATCCCCATCTCTGCCCCCAGCCCAGCCCCAGACAACGCCCAGCCCCAGGCCCAGCCCCAGCCTAGCCCCAGACCTCTCCCCAGACCCAGCCACAGCCCAGCGCCAGGCCCACCCCCAGTCTAGCCCCTGCCCTGGACCCAGGCCCAGCCCCAGGCCTGACCTATGCCCTGCCCCAGCCCTGGCTCCTGCCCCAGCCCTGGCTCCAGCCCCAGCCCCAGCCCTGCCCATGCCTTGGTTCCAGCCCCAGCCCCAGCCCTGCGCCAACCCAGCCCCAGCCCAAGGCCCAGCCTCAAGCCTAGTCCTGCCCCAGTCCTGGCCCCAATCCAGCCCCAGCCCTACCCCTACCTCAGCCCTAGCCCTGTCCGCAGCCCCAGCCCCAGCCCCAGCCCCACCCTCGCCACCAGCCCAGCCCCAGCCCCAACCTTGGCCCCAGCCCAGCCCCAGTTCCAGCCCTGCCCCAGACCTGCCCCTGCCCCGGCCCCAGCCCCGGACCCAGACACGGCCCCAGCCCAGCCCCAGGCCTAGCCCTGTCCCAGTCCCCGCCCCAGACCCAGCCCTGTGCCAGCCCTACCCCAGCCCAGCCCCGGTCCCAGCCCAGCCCAAGCCCCAGCCCTGCCCAGGACCCAACCCCAGCCCCAAACCAGCCTCATCCCCATTCCATGCCCAGCCCTGCCCCAGCCCACGCCCCAGCCCCAGCCCCAGCCCCAGCCCTGCCCCCATCCCAGCCCCAGCCCCAGCCCTGCCCCTGCCCCAGCCCCAGCAACAGCCCAGCCCCAGCCCCAGCCCCAGCCTTGCCCCAGTCCCTGCCCCATCCCAGTCCTGATCCCAGCCCAGCCCTAGCCCAGCCCCAGCCCTGTCCCAGCCTAGCCCCAGCCCCAGCCCAGCCCCTGACCTGGACCCAGCCCCAGCCACACCCCAGCCTCATCCCCAGCCCAGGCCCAGCCCTGCCCCAGCCCCAGCCCCACCCCCGGCCCCACCCCCGGCCCCAGCCCTGCCCCAGCCTCAGCCCTGCACCGAACCCAGCCCCAGCCCGGCCCCAGCCCTGCCCCAGCTCTGGCCCCAGCCCTGTCCCCAGCCCCGGCCCCTGCCCCAGCCCCAGCCCTAGCACAGCCCTGCCCTCAGCCCCAGCCCCAGCCCCAGACCCACCCTCGGCCCCAGCCCAGCCCCTGCCCAAGCCCTGCCCCGGCCCAGCCCCAGCGCCTGCCCCAGCCCAGCGCCAGCTGCAGCCCCAGCCCTGCCCCAGCCCAGCCCCAGCCACAGCCCAGCCCCAGCCCTGGACCCAGCCCCAGTCGCATCCCCGGGCCCAGCCCTGCCCTAGCCCAGCCCCAGCACCACCCTCAGCCCAAGCCCATCTCCAGCCCCAGCCCAGCCCCAGCCCCAGCCCCAGCCCAACCCCAGCCACAGCCCTGCCCCAGCCCTGGACCCAGCCCCAGCCCCAGCCCCACCCCTGGCCCCATCCCTGGCCCCAGCCCATCACAAGCCCAGCCCTGTCCCAGCCCCAGCCCTAGCCCAGCCCTGCCCTGCCCCAGTCCCAGCCCCAGCCCCGGCCTCAGCCCAGCCCTAACCTAGCCCTGCCCCAGCCCCAGGCTTGCCCAGCCGTGCCCTCAGCCCAGCCCCAGCCCCACCCTCAGCCCCAGCCCAGCTCTAGCCACTGCCCAGCCCCACCCTGGACCCATCCCCACCCCAGCGTAGCCCCAGCCAGCCCCAGCCCAGCCCCAGCCCCAGCCCCAGCCCTGCACCACCCCAGCCCCAGCCCAAGGCCCAGCCACCCCCCAGCCCCAGCCCTGCACTCAGCCCAGCCCCAGCCCCAGCCTGGCCCCAGCCCTGTCCCCAGCCCCAGCCCCAGGCCCAGCCCCAGCCCTGCCCCAGCCGCAGCCCCAGGCCTGACCTCAGCCCTGCTCCAGCCCTGGCTCCTGCCCCAGCCCTGGCTCCAGCCCCAGCCCCAGCCCTGCCCATGCCTTGGTTCCAGCCCCAGCCCCAGCCCTGCGCAGCCCAGCTCCAGCCCAAGGCCCAGCCTCAAGCCTAGTCCTGCCCCAGTCCTGGCCCCAATCCAGCCCCAGCCCTACCCCTACCTCAGCCCTAGCCCCAGCCCTGTCCGCAGCCCCAGCCCTAGCCCAGCCCCAGCCCCACCCTCAGCCCCAGCCCAGCTCCAGCCACAGCCCAGCCCCACCCCTGAGCCGAACCCAGCCCCAGCCTGGCCCCAGCCCTGCCCTCGCTCCAGACCTAGCCCTGTCCCCAGCCTCGGCCCGTGCCCCTGCCCCAGTCCCAGTCCTGCCCCAGCCCAGCCCCCAGCCCCCAGCCCCAGCCCTGCCCTCAGCCCAGCCCCCATCCCCAGCCCTGCCCCAGCTCTGTCCCCGGCCCCAGCCCCATCCCAGCCCTGTCCCAGTCCCAGCCCCAGCCCAGCCCCAGCCCAGCCCCAGCCACTCCCCAGCCACAGCCCTGCCCCCAGCCTAGCCCCAGCCCCAGCCCAGCCCCTGCCCTGGACCCAGCCCCAGAACCACCCCAGCCTCATCTCCAGCCCAGGCCCAGCCCTGCCCCAGCCCAGCCCAGCCCCTCCCCATCCCTGCCCACAGCCCAGACCCAGCCCCAGCCCTGGACCCAGCCCCAGCCCCACCCTCTCCCAGACCTCTCCCAGTCCCTGCCCCAGCCCCAGCCCCAGCCAAGCCCCACTCACGGCCTCATCCCCGGCCTCAGCCAAGCCCTGCCCCAGCCCCAACCCTGCACCAAACCCAGCCCCAGCCCGGCCCCAGCCCTGCCGCAGCCCAGCCCTGCCCCGGCCCAGCCACAGCCACAGCCCAGCCCCAGCCCTGGAGCCAGCCCCAGTCGCAGCCCCAGCCCCAGCCCTGCCCCATCCCAGCCCCGCCCCATCCCAGCCCCAGCCCCAGCCCCAGCCCAGGCCCTGCCCCTGTCCCTGCCCCAGCCCAGTCCTGGTCCCAGCCCAGCCGTAGCCCAGCCCCAGCCCAGCCCCAGCCCTGGACCCAGCCCTGCCCTCACCCCCAGCCCCAGCCCTAGCCCAGCCCTGCCCTCAGCCCCAGCCCCAGCCCCAGCCCCAGCCCCACCCTCGGCCCCAGCCCAGCCCCTGCCCCAGCCCTGCCCCGGCCCAGCCCCAGACCCAGCCCAGCCCCTGCCCTGGACCCAGCCCCAGCCCAGCCCCAGCCACAGCCTCAGCGATAGCCCAGCCCCAGCCCTGGACCCAGCCCCAGTCGCAGCCCCTGCCCCAGACCCAGACCCAGCCCAGAACCCAGCCCCGGCCCTACCCCTGCCCAGTCCCAGTCCATGCCCAGCCCCAGCCCTGCCCCACCCTCATCCCCAGCCCAGCCCCTGCCCCAGCCCTACCCAGCCCCAGCCCCAGCGCCAGCCCTGCCCAAGACTTGGTTCCAGCCCCAGCCCCAGCCCTACCCCAGCCCCGCCCTCGGCCCCAGCCCAGCCCTGGCCCCAGCCACACCCCAGCCTCATCCCCAGCCCAGGCCCAGCCCTGCCCCGGCCCAGCCCCAGCCCCAGCCCCAGCCAAGCCCCACTCACGGCCTCAGCCAAGCCCTGCCCCAGCCCCAACCCTGGACAGAACCCAGCCCCAGCCCGGCCCCAGCCCTGCCGCAGCCCAGCCCTGCCCCGGCCCAGCCACAGCCACAGCCCAGCCCCAGCCCTGGATCCAGCCCCAGTCGCAGCCCCGGCCCCAGCCCAGCCCTAGCCCAGCCCCAGCCCCACCCTCAGCCCCAGCCCATCTCCAGCCCAAGCCCAGCCCCAGCCCAACCCCAGCCACAGCCCTGCCCCAGCCCAGGACCCTGCCCCAGCCCCAGCCCCAGCCCCACCCCAGCCTCATCCCCAGCCCCACCCCAGCCTCATCCCCAGCCCAAGGCCCAGCCTCAAGCCTAGTCCTGCCCCAGCCCTGGCCCCAATCCAGCCCCAGCCCTACCCCTACCTCAGCCCTAGCCCCAGCCCTGTCCGCAGCCCCAGCCCCAGCCCCAGCCCCAGCCCCACCCTCAGCCCCAGCCCAGTTCCAGCCACTGCCCAGCCACAGCCTGGCCCAGCCCCAGCCCAGCCCCATCCCCAGTCCGGCCCCAGTCCTGCCCCAGCCCTGGCCCCAGCCCCACCCTGGACCCATCCCCAGCCCCAGCCTAGCCCCAGCCAGCCCCAGCCCAGCCCCAGCCCCAGACCCAGTCCAGACCCTGCCCTGGCCCCAGCCCCAGCCCCAGTCCATCCCCAGCCCTAGCCCAGCCCCAGCCCCACCCTCAGCCCCAGCCCAGCTCCAGCCACTGCTCAGCCCCCAGCCCCAGCCCCAGCCCCAGCCCCAGCCCCAGTCCATCCCCAGCCCTAGCCCAGCACTGCCCCAGCCTCGGCCCGTGCCCCTGCCCCAGTCCCAGTCCTGCCCCAGCCCAGCCCCCAGCCCCAGCCCTGACTCAGCCCAGCCCCCATCCCCAGCCCTGCCCCAGCTCTGTCCCCGGCCCCAGCCCCATCCCAGCCCTGTCCCAGTCCCAGCCCCAGCCCAGCCCCAGCCCAGCCCCAGCCACTCCCCAGCCACAGCCCTGCCCCCAGCCTAGCCCCAGCCCCAGCCCAGCCCCTGCCCTGGACCCAGCCCCAGAACCACCCCAGCCTCATCTCCAGCCCAGGCCCAGCCCTGCCCCAGCCCAGCCCAGCCCCTCCCCATCCCTGCCCACAGCCCAGACCCAGCCCCAGCCCTGGACCCAGCCCCAGCCCCACCCTCTCCCAGACCTCTCCCAGTCCCTGCCCCAGCCCCAGCCCCAGCCAAGCCCCACTCACGGCCTCATCCCCGGCCTCAGCCAAGCCCTGCCCCAGCCCCAACCCTGCACCAAACCCAGCCCCAGCCCGGCCCCAGCCCTGCCGCAGCCCAGCCCTGCCCCGGCCCAGCCACAGCCACAGCCCAGCCCCAGCCCTGGATCCAGCCCCAGTCGCAGCCCCAGCCCCAGCCCTGCCCCATCCCAGCCCCGCCCCATCCCAGCCCCAGCCCCAGCCCCAGCCCAGGCCCTGCCCCTGTCCCTGCCCCAGCCCAGTCCTGGTCCCAGCCCAGCCGTAGCCCAGCCCCAGCCCAGCCCCAGCCCTGGACCCAGCCCTGCCCTCACCCCCAGCCACAGCCCTAGCCCAGCCCTGCCCTCAGCCCCAGCCCCAGCCCCAGCCCCACCCTCGGCCCCAGCCCAGCCCCTGCCCCAGCCCTGCCCCGGCCCAGCCCCAGACCCAGCCCAGCCCCTGCCCTGGACCCAGCCCCAGCCCAGCCCCAGCCACAGCCTCAGCGATAGCCCAGCCCCAGCCCTGGACCCAGCCCCAGTCGCAGCCCCTGCCCCAGACCCAGACCCAGCCCAGAACCCAGCCCCGGCCCTACCCCTGCCCAGTCCCAGTCCATGCCCAGCCCCAGCCCTGCCCCACCCTCATCCCCAGCCCAGCCCCTGCCCCAGCCCTACCCAGCCCCAGCCCCAGCGCCAGCCCTGCCCAAGACTTGGTTCCAGCCCCAGCCCCAGCCCTACCCCAGCCCCGCCCTCGGCCCCAGCCCAGCCCTGGCCCCAGCCACACCCCAGCCTCATCCCCAGCCCAGGCCCAGCCCTGCCCCGGCCCAGCCCCAGCCCCAGCCCCAGCCCCAGCCAAGCCCCACTCACGGCCTCAGCCAAGCCCTGCCCCAGCCCCAACCCTGGACAGAACCCAGCCCCAGCCCGGCCCCAGCCCTGCCGCAGCCCAGCCCTGCCCCGGCCCAGCCACAGCCACAGCCCAGCCCCAGCCCTGGATCCAGCCCCAGTCGCAGCCCCGGCCCCAGCCCAGCCCTAGCCCAGCCCCAGCCCCACCCTCAGCCCCAGCCCATCTCCAGCCCAAGCCCAGCCCCAGCCCAACCCCAGCCACAGCCCTGCCCCAGCCCAGGACCCTGCCCCAGCCCCAGCCCCAGCCCCACCCCAGCCTCATCCCCAGCCCCACCCCAGCCTCATCCCCAGCCCAAGGCCCAGCCTCAAGCCTAGTCCTGCCCCAGCCCTGGCCCCAATCCAGCCCCAGCCCTACCCCTACCTCAGCCCTAGCCCCAGCCCTGTCCGCAGCCCCAGCCCCAGCCCCAGCCCCAGCCCCACCCTCAGCCCCAGCCCAGTTCCAGCCACTGCCCAGCCACAGCCTGGCCCAGCCCCAGCCCAGCCCCATCCCCAGTCCGGCCCCAGTCCTGCCCCAGCCCTGGCCCCAGCCCCACCCTGGACCCATCCCCAGCCCCAGCCTAGCCCCAGCCAGCCCCAGCCCAGCCCCAGCCCCAGACCCAGTCCAGACCCTGCCCTGGCCCCAGCCCCAGCCCCAGTCCATCCCCAGCCCTAGCCCAGCCCCAGCCCCACCCTCAGCCCCAGCCCAGCTCCAGCCACTGCTCAGCCCCCAGCCCCAGCCCCAGCCCCAGCCCCAGCCCCAGTCCATCCCCAGCCCTAGCCCAGCACTGCCCCAGCCTCGGCCCGTGCCCCTGCCCCAGTCCCAGTCCTGCCCCAGCCCAGCCCCCAGCCCCAGCCCTGCCCTCAGCCCAGCCCCCATCCCCAGCCCTGCCCCAGCTCTGTCCCCGGCCCCAGCCCCATCCCAGCCCTGTCCCAGTTCCAGCCCCAGCCCAGCCCCAGCCACCACCCAGCCGCAGCCCTGCCCCCAGCCCAGCCCCAGCACCACCCTGGACCCAGCCCCAGCCACAGCCCTGCCCCAGCCCTGCCCCAGCCTAGCCCCAGCCCCAGACCAGCCCCTGCCCTGGACCCAGCCCCAGAACCACCCCAGCCTCATCTCCAGCCCAGGCCCAGCCCTGCCCCAGCCCAGCCCAGCCCCTCCCCATCCCTGCCCCCAGCCCAGACCCAGCCCCAGCTCTGGACCCAGCCCCAGCCCAACCCTCTCCCAGCCCTCTCCCAGTCCCTGCCCCAGCCCCACCCCCGGCCCCAGCCCCGGCCCCAGCCCAGCCCTGCCCCAGCCCCCGCCCTGCCCCAGCCCCAGCCCTGCACCGAACCCAGGCCCAGCCCGGCCCCAGCCCTGCCCCAGCCCAGCCCTGCCCCGGCCAAGCCCCAGCCCCAGCCCCAGCCCCAGCCAAGCCCCACTCACGGCCTCATCCCCGGCCTCAGCCAAGCCCTGCCCCAGCCCCAACCCTGCACCGAACCCAGCCCCAGCCTGGCCCCAGCCCTGCCCCAGCCCAGCCCGAGCCCCACCCTCAGCCCCAGCCCAGCTCCAGCCACTGCCCAGCCACAGCCTGACCCAGCCCCAGCCCAGCCCCATCCCCAGTCCGGCCCCAGTCCTGCCCCAGCCCCGGCCCCAGCCCCACCCTGGACCCAGCCCCAGCCCCAGCCTAGCCCCACCCAGCCCCAGCCCAGCCCCAGCCCCAGCCCCAGTCCAGCACCTGCCCTGGACCCAGTCCCAGCCCCAGCCCCACACTGGACCCAGCCCCAGCCCCAGCCCAGACCCAGCCCCAGCCCCAGCCCCAGTCCAGCCCCTGCCCTGGACCCAGTCCCAGCCCCATCCCTGCCCCCAGCCCAGCCCCAGCCCCACCCAGGACCCAACCCCAACCTCAGCCCCAGCCCCAGCGCAAACACCAGCCCCAGCCCCAGCCCCATCCGTTCCCCCAGCCCAGCCCAACCCCATCCCCATCTCTGCCCCCAGCCCAGCCCCAGACACCGCCCAGCCCCAGGCCCAGCCCCAGCCTAGCCCCAGACCTCTCCCCAGCCCCAGCCACAGCCCAGCGCCAGGCCCACCCCCAGTCTAGCCCCAGCCCTACCCAGCCCCGGCCCTGGACCCAGCCCAGCCCCACCCCAGCCTCATCCCCAGCCCAGGCCCAGCCCTGCCCCAGCCCCAGCCCCAATCCCGGCCCCAGCCCCGACCCCAGCCCAGCCCTAGCCCAGCCCTGCCCCAGCCTCAGCCCTGCACCGAACCCAGCCCCAGTCCGGCCCCAGCCCTGCCCCAGCTCTGGCCCCAGCCCTGTCCCCAGCCCCGGCCCTGCCCTCAGCCCCAGCCCCAGACCCAGACCCACCCTCGGCCCCAGCCCAGCCCTTGCCCCAGCCATGCCCCGGCCCAGCCCCAGCCCCTGCCCAGGCCCAGCCCTGCCCCAGCCCCAGCCCCACCCCCGGCCCCAGCCCCGACCCCAGCCCAGCCCTAGCCCAGCCCTGCCCCAGCCTCAGCCCTGCACCGAAACCAGCCCCAGCCCGGCCCCAGCCCTGCCCCAGCTCTGGCCCCAGCCCTGTCCCCAGCCCCGGCACCTGCCCAGGCCCCAGCCCTAGCCCAGCCCTGCCCTCAGCCCCAGCCCCAGCCCCAGACCCACCCTCGGCCCCAGCCCAGGCCCTGCCCCAGCCCTGCCCCGGCCCAGCCCCAGCCCCTGCCCCAGCCCAGCCCCAGCCCAGCCACAGCGACAGCCCAGCCCCACCCCTGGACCCAGCCCCAGTCGCGTCCCCGGGCCCAGCCCTGCCCTAGCCCAGCCCCAGCCCCATCCTCAGCCCCAGCCATCCCCAGCCCTGGACCCAGCCCCAGCCCCAGCCCCAGCCCAACCCCAGCCACAGCCCTGCCCCAGCCCTGGACCCAGCCCCAGCCCCAGCCCCACCCCCGGCCCCATCCCCGGCCCCAGCCCATCCCAAGCCCAGCCCTGTCCCAGCCCCAGCCCTAGCCCAGCCCTGCCCTGCCCCAGTCCCAGCCCCAGCCCCAGCCCAGCCCAGCCCCAGCTGCAGCCCCAGCCCTGCCCCAGCCCTGTCCCAGGCCTCACCTCAGCCCTGCCCCTGCCCTGGCTCCTGCCCCAGCCCTGGCTCCAGCCCCAGCCCCAGCCCTGCCCATGCCTTACTTCCAGCCCCAGCCCCAGCCCTGCGCCAGCCCAGCCCCAGCCCAAGGCCCAGCCTCAAGCCTAGTCCTGCCCCAGTCCTGGCCCCAATCCAGCCCCAGCCCTACCCCTACCTCAGCCCTCGCCCCAGCCCTGTCCGCAGCCCCAGCCCCAGCTGAAGTCCAGGCCCCAATCCAGCCCCAGCCCTACCCCTACCTCAGCCCTCGCCCCAGCCCTGTTCGCAGCCCCAGCCCTAGCCCAGCCCCAGCCCCACCCTCAGCCCCAGCCCAGCCCCAGCCACAGCCTAGCCCCACTCAGCCCCTGCCCAGCCCCAGCCCCAGCCCCAGTCCAGCCCCTGCCCTGGACCCAGTCCCAGCTCCAGAACAGCCCCAGCCCAGCCCCAGCCCCAGCACTGACCCCAGCCCAGCCCTAGCCCAGCCCTGCCCCAGCCTCAGCCCTGCACCGAACCCAGCCCCAGCCCGGCCCCAGCCCAGCCCCAGCGCCTGCCCCAGCCCAGCCCCAGCCACAGCCCAGCCCCAGCCCTGGACCCAGCCCCAGTCGCATCCCCGGGCCCAGCCCTGCCCTAGCCCAGCCCCAGCCCATCTCCAGCCCCAGCCCAGCCCCAGCCCCAGTCCCAGCCCAACCCCAGCCCCAGCCCCAGACCTGCCCCCAACCCAGCCCCAGACATGCCCCCAGACCAGACCTGCCCCCAGCCCCAGCCCAAGGCCCAGCCTCCAGCCTACTCCAGCCCCAGCCCTACCCCAGCCCAGCCCCAGCCCAGCCCCAGCCCAGCCCCAGCCACAGCCCTGCCCAGCCCTGGACCCAGCCCCAGCCCCACCCCAGCCTCATCCCCAGCCCAGGCCCAGCCCTGCCCCAGCCCCAGCCCCACCCCCGGCCCCAGCCCCGACCCCAGCCCAGCCCTAGCCCAGCCCTGCCCCAGCCTCAGCCCTGCACCGAACCCAGCCCCAGCCCGGCCCCAGCCCTGCCCCAGCTCTGGCCCCAGCCCTGTCCCCAGCCCTGGCACCTGCCCCAGCCCCAGCCCTAGCCCAGCCCTGCCCTCAGCCCCAGCCCAAGCCCCAGACCCACCCTCGGCCCCAGCCCAGCCCCTGCCCCAGCCGAGCCCCAGCCCAGCCCCAGCCCTGCCCTAGCCCAGCCCCAGCCCCACCCTCAGCCCCAGCCCATCTCCAGCCACAGCCCTGCCCCAGCCCTGGACCCAGCCCCAGCCCCAGCCCCACCCCCGGCCCCATCCCCGGCCCCAGCCCATCCCAAGCCCAGACCTGTCCCAGCCCCAGCCCTAGCCCAGCCCTGCCCTGCCCCAGTCCCAGCCCCAGCCCCGGCCTCAGCCCAGCCCTAACCTAGCCCTGCCCCAGCCCCAGGCTTGCCCAGCCGTGCCCTCAGCCCAGCCCCAGCCCCAGCCCAGCCCAGACCCAGCCCCAGCCCCAGCCCCAGCCTGGCCCCGGCCCTGCCCCAGGCACAGCCCCTGGCTGGACCTCAGCCCTGCCCAAGCCCTGGCTCCTGCCCCTGCCCTGGCTCCAGCCCCAGCCCCAGCCCTGCCCAAGCCTTGGTTCCAGCCCCAGCCCCAGCCCTGCCCCAGGCACAGCCCCTGGCCGGACCTCAGCCCTGCCCAAGCCCTGGCTCCTGCCCCTGCCCTGGCTCCAGCCCCAGCCCCACCCTCAGCCCCAGCCCATCTCCAGCCCCAGCCCAACCCCAGCCACAGCCCTGCCCCAGCCCTGGACCCAGCCCCAGCCCCAGCCCCACCCCCGGCCCCATCCCCGGCCCTTGCCCATCCCAAGCCCAGCCCTGTCCCAGCCCCAGCCCTAGCCCAGCCCTGTCCCAGCCCCAGCCCTAGCCCAGCCCTGCCCTGCCCCAGTCCCCAGCCCCAGCCCCGGCCTCAGCCCAAACCTAACCTAGCCCTGCCCCAGCCCCAGGCTTGCCCAGCTGTGCCCTCAGCCCAGCCCCAGCCCCAGCCCAGCCCAGCCCCAGCCCCAGCCCCAGCCCTGCACCACCCCAGGCCCAGCCCAAGGCCCAGCCACCGCCCAGCCCCAGCCCTGCCCTCAGCCCAGCCCCAGACCCAGCCTGGCCCCAGCCCTGTCCCCAGCCCCAGCCCCAGGCCCAGCCCCAGCCCCAGCCCCAGCCCCAGCCCTGCCCCAGCCCCAGCCCCAGGCCTGACCTCAGCCCTGCTCCAGCCCTGGCTCCTGCCCCAGCCCTGGCTCCAGCCCCAGCCCCAGCCCTGCCCATGCCTTGGTTCCAGCCCCAGCCCCAGCCCTGCGCCAGCCCAGCTCCAGCCCAAGGCCCAGCCTCAAGCCTAGTCCTGCCCCAGTCCTGGCCCCAATCCAGCCCCAGCCCTACCCCTACCTCAGCCCTAGCCACAGCCCTGTCCGCAGCCCCAGCCCTAGCCCAGCCCCAGCCCTAGCCCAGCCCCAGCCCCACCCTCAGCCCCAGCCCAGCTCCAGCCACTGCCCAGCCCCACCCTGGACCCAGCCCCAGCCCTGCCCCCAACCCAGCCCCAGCCATGCCCCCAGCCCAGACCTGCCCCCAGCCCCAGCCCAAGGCCCAGCCTCCAGCCTACTCCAGCCCCAGCCCTACCGCAGCCCAGCCCCAGCCCAGCCCCAGCCCAGCCCCAGCCACAGCCCAGCCCCAGCCCTGGATCCAGCCCCAGTCGCAGCCCCGGCCCCAGCCCTGCCCTAGCCCAGCCCCAGCCGCACCCTCAGCCCCAGCCCAGCTCCAGCCACAGCCCAGCCACAGCCCTGGACCCAGCCCCAGCCCAGCCCCAGCCCCAACCCTGCCCTAGCCCAGCCCCAGCCCTGGACCAAACCCCACACCTGAGCTGAACCCAGCCCCAGCCTAGCCCCACCCAGCCCCAGCCCAGCCCCAGCCCCAGCCCCAGTCCAGCACCTGCCCTGGACCCAGTCCCAGCCCCAGCCCCACACTGGACCCAGCCCCAGCCCCAGCCCAGACCCAGCCCCAGCCCCAGCCCCAGTCCAGCCCCTGCCCTGGACCCAGTCCCAGCCCCATCCCTGCCCCCAGCCCAGCCCCAGCCCCACCCAGGACCCAACCCCAACCTCAGCCCCAGCCCCAGCGCAAACACCAGCCCCAGCCCCAGCCCCATCCGTTCCCCCAGCCCAGCCCAACCCCATCCCCATCTCTGCCCCCAGCCCAGCCCCAGACACCGCCCAGCCCCAGGCCCAGCCCCAGCCTAGCCCCAGACCTCTCCCCAGCCCCAGCCACAGCCCAGCGCCAGGCCCACCCCCAGTCTAGCCCCAGCCCTACCCAGCCCCGGCCCTGGACCCAGCCCAGCCCCACCCCAGCCTCATCCCCAGCCCAGGCCCAGCCCTGCCCCAGCCCCAGCCCCAATCCCGGCCCCAGCCCCGACCCCAGCCCAGCCCTAGCCCAGCCCTGCCCCAGCCTCAGCCCTGCACCGAACCCAGCCCCAGTCCGGCCCCAGCCCTGCCCCAGCTCTGGCCCCAGCCCTGTCCCCAGCCCCGGCCCTGCCCTCAGCCCCAGCCCCAGACCCAGACCCACCCTCGGCCCCAGCCCAGCCCTTGCCCCCAGCCATGCCCCAGCCCAGCCCCAGCCCCTGCCCAGGCCCAGCCCTGCCCCAGCCCCAGCCCCACCCCCGGCCCCAGCCCCGACCCCAGCCCAGCCCTAGCCCAGCCCTGCCCCAGCCTCAGCCCTGCACCGAAACCAGCCCCAGCCCGGCCCCAGCCCTGCCCCAGCTCTGGCCCCAGCCCTGTCCCCAGCCCCGGCACCTGCCCAGGCCCCAGCCCTAGCCCAGCCCTGCCCTCAGCCCCAGCCCCAGCCCCAGACCCACCCTCGGCCCCAGCCCAGGCCCTGCCCCAGCCCTGCCCCGGCCCAGCCCCAGCCCCTGCCCCAGCCCAGCCCCAGCCCAGCCACAGCGACAGCCCAGCCCCACCCCTGGACCCAGCCCCAGTCGCGTCCCCGGGCCCAGCCCTGCCCTAGCCCAGCCCCAGCCCCATCCTCAGCCCCAGCCATCCCCAGCCCTGGACCCAGCCCCAGCCCCAGCCCCAGCCCAACCCCAGCCACAGCCCTGCCCCAGCCCTGGACCCAGCCCCAGCCCCAGCCCCACCCCCGGCCCCATCCCCGGCCCCAGCCCATCCCAAGCCCAGCCCTGTCCCAGCCCCAGCCCTAGCCCAGCCCTGCCCTGCCCCAGTCCCAGCCCCAGCCCCAGCCCAGCCCAGCCCCAGCTGCAGCCCCAGCCCTGCCCCAGCCCTGTCCCAGGCCTCACCTCAGCCCTGCCCCTGCCCTGGCTCCTGCCCCAGCCCTGGCTCCAGCCCCAGCCCCAGCCCTGCCCATGCCTTACTTCCAGCCCCAGCCCCAGCCCTGCGCCAGCCCAGCCCCAGCCCAAGGCCCAGCCTCAAGCCTAGTCCTGCCCCAGTCCTGGCCCCAATCCAGCCCCAGCCCTACCCCTACCTCAGCCCTCGCCCCAGCCCTGTCCGCAGCCCCAGCCCCAGCTGAAGTCCAGGCCCCAATCCAGCCCCAGCCCTACCCCTACCTCAGCCCTCGCCCCAGCCCTGTTCGCAGCCCCAGCCCTAGCCCAGCCCCAGCCCCACCCTCAGCCCCAGCCCAGCCCCAGCCACAGCCTAGCCCCACTCAGCCCCTGCCCAGCCCCAGCCCCAGCCCCAGTCCAGCCCCTGCCCTGGACCCAGTCCCAGCTCCAGAACAGCCCCAGCCCAGCCCCAGCCCCAGCACTGACCCCAGCCCAGCCCTAGCCCAGCCCTGCCCCAGCCTCAGCCCTGCACCGAACCCAGCCCCAGCCCGGCCCCAGCCCAGCCCCAGCGCCTGCCCCAGCCCAGCCCCAGCCACAGCCCAGCCCCAGCCCTGGACCCAGCCCCAGTCGCATCCCCGGGCCCAGCCCTGCCCTAGCCCAGCCCCAGCCCATCTCCAGCCCCAGCCCAGCCCCAGCCCCAGTCCCAGCCCAACCCCAGCCCCAGCCCCAGACCTGCCCCCAACCCAGCCCCAGACATGCCCCCAGACCAGACCTGCCCCCAGCCCCAGCCCAAGGCCCAGCCTCCAGCCTACTCCAGCCCCAGCCCTACCCCAGCCCAGCCCCAGCCCAGCCCCAGCCCAGCCCCAGCCACAGCCCTGCCCAGCCCTGGACCCAGCCCCAGCCCCACCCCAGCCTCATCCCCAGCCCAGGCCCAGCCCTGCCCCAGCCCCAGCCCCACCCCCGGCCCCAGCCCCGACCCCAGCCCAGCCCTAGCCCAGCCCTGCCCCAGCCTCAGCCCTGCACCGAACCCAGCCCCAGCCCGGCCCCAGCCCTGCCCCAGCTCTGGCCCCAGCCCTGTCCCCAGCCCTGGCACCTGCCCCAGCCCCAGCCCTAGCCCAGCCCTGCCCTCAGCCCCAGCCCAAGCCCCAGACCCACCCTCGGCCCCAGCCCAGCCCCTGCCCCAGCCGAGCCCCAGCCCAGCCCCAGCCCTGCCCTAGCCCAGCCCCAGCCCCACCCTCAGCCCCAGCCCATCTCCAGCCACAGCCCTGCCCCAGCCCTGGACCCAGCCCCAGCCCCAGCCCCACCCCCCGGCCCCATCCCCGGCCCCAGCCCATCCCAAGCCCAGACCTGTCCCAGCCCCAGCCCTAGCCCAGCCCTGCCCTGCCCCAGTCCCAGCCCCAGCCCCGGCCTCAGCCCAGCCCTAACCTAGCCCTGCCCCAGCCCCAGGCTTGCCCCAGCCGTGCCCTCAGCCCAGCCCCAGCCCCAGCCCAGCCCAGACCCAGCCCCAGCCCCAGCCCCAGCCTGGCCCCGGCCCTGCCCCAGGCACAGCCCCTGGCTGGACCTCAGCCCTGCCCAAGCCCTGGCTCCTGCCCCTGCCCTGGCTCCAGCCCCAGCCCCAGCCCTGCCCAAGCCTTGGTTCCAGCCCCAGCCCCAGCCCTGCCCCAGGCACAGCCCCTGGCCGGACCTCAGCCCTGCCCAAGCCCTGGCTCCTGCCCCTGCCCTGGCTCCAGCCCCAGCCCCACCCTCAGCCCCAGCCCATCTCCAGCCCCAGCCCAACCCCAGCCACAGCCCTGCCCCAGCCCTGGACCCAGCCCCAGCCCCAGCCCCACCCCCGGCCCCATCCCCGGCCCTTGCCCATCCCAAGCCCAGCCCTGTCCCAGCCCCAGCCCTAGCCCAGCCCTGTCCCAGCCCCAGCCCTAGCCCAGCCCTGCCCCTGCCCCAGTCCCAGCCCCAGCCCCGGCCTCAGCCCAAACCTAACCTAGCCCTGCCCCAGCCCCAGGCTTGCCCAGCTGTGCCCTCAGCCCAGCCCCAGCACCAGCCCAGCCCAGCCCCAGCCCCAGCCCCAGCCCTGCACCACCCCAGGCCCAGCCCAAGGCCCAGCCACCCGCCCAGCCCCAGCCCTGCCCTCAGCCCAGCCCCAGACCCAGCCTGGCCCCAGCCCTGTCCCCAGCCCCAGCCCCAGGCCCAGCCCCAGCCCCAGCCCCAGCCCCAGCCCTGCCCCAGCCCCAGCCCCAGGCCTGACCTCAGCCCTGCTCCAGCCCTGGCTCCTGCCCCAGCCCTGGCTCCAGCCCCAGCCCCAGCCCTGCCCATGCCTTGGTTCCAGCCCCAGCCCCAGCCCTGCGCCAGCCCAGCTCCAGCCCAAGGCCCAGCCTCAAGCCTAGTCCTGCCCCAGTCCTGGCCCCAATCCAGCCCCAGCCCTACCCCTACCTCAGCCCTAGCCACAGCCCTGTCCCGCAGCCCCAGCCCTAGCCCAGCCCCAGCCCTAGCCCAGCCCCAGCCCCACCCTCAGCCCCAGCCCAGCTCCAGCCACTGCCCAGCCCCACCCTGGACCCAGCCCCAGCCCTGCCCCCAACCCAGCCCCAGCCATGCCCCCAGCCCAGACCTGCCCCCAGCCCCAGCCCAAGGCCCAGCCTCCAGCCTACTCCAGCCCCAGCCCTACCGCAGCCCAGCCCCAGCCCAGCCCCAGCCCAGCCCCAGCCACAGCCCAGCCCCAGCCCTGGATCCAGCCCCAGTCGCAGCCCCGGCCCCAGCCCTGCCCTAGCCCAGCCCCAGCCGCACCCTCAGCCCCAGCCCAGCTCCAGCCACAGCCCAGCCACAGCCCTGGACCCAGCCCCAGCCCAGCCCCAGCCCCAACCCTGCCCTAGCCCAGCCCCAGCCCTGGACCAAACCCCACACCTGAGCTGAACCCAGCCCCAGCCTGGCCCCAGCCCTGCCCCACCCCAGTCCTGATCCCAGCCTGGCCCCAGCCCAGCCCCAGCTCTGCCCCAGCCTAGCCCCAGTCCAGGCCCCAGCCCTGCCCCAGCCCCAGCCCCACCCCCGGCCCCAGCCCCGACCCCAGCCCAGCCCTAGCCCAGCCCTGCCCCAGCCTCAGCCCTGCACCGAACCCAGCCCCAGTCCGGCCTCAGCCCTGCCCCAGCTCTGGCCCCAGCCCTTTCCCCAGCCCCGGCCCCTGCCCCAGCCCCAGCCCTAGCCCAGCCCTGCCCTCAGCCCCAGCCCCAGCCCCAGCCCCACCCTCGGCCCCAGCCCAGCCCCTGCCCCAGCCCTGCCCCGGCCCAGCGCAGCCCCTGCCCAGGCCCAGCCCTGCACCAGCTCCAGCCCCACCCCCGGCCCCAGCCCCGACCCCAGCCCAGCCCTAGCCCAGCCCTGCCCCAGCCTCACACCTGCACCGAACCCAGCCCCAGCCCGGCCCCAGCCCTGCCCCAGCTCTGGCCCCAGCCCTGTCCCCAGCCCCGGCACCTGCCCCAGGCCCAGCCCTAGCCCAGCCCTGCCCTCAGCCCCAGCCCAAGCCCCAGACCCACCCTCGGCCCCAGCCCCAGCCCCACCCTCGGCCCCAGCCCAGCCCCTGCCCCAGCCCTGCCCCAGCCCAGTCCCAGCCCCAGCCCAGCCCCAGCCCTGGATCCAGCCCCAGTCTCAGCCCCGGCCCCAGCCCTGCCCTAGCCCAGCCCCAGCCCCACCCTCAGCCCCAGCCCATCTCCAGCCACAGCCCTGCCCCAGCCCTGGACCCAGCCCCAGCCCAGCCCCAGCCCCAGCCCAGCCCAGACCCAGCCCCAGACCCAGCCTGGCCCCAGCCCTGCCCCAGGCACAGCCCCTGGCCGGACCTCAGCCCTGCCCAAGCCTTGGCTCCTGCCCCTGCCCTGGCTCCAGCCCCAGCCCCAGCCCTGCCCAAGCCTTGGTTCCAGCCCCAACCCCAGCCCTGCCCCAGGCACAGCCCCTGGCCGGACCTCAGCCCTGCCCAAGCCCTGGCTTCTGCCCCTGCCCTGGCTCCAGCCCCAGCCCCAGCCCTGCCCAAGACTTGGTTCCAGCCCCAGCCCCAGCCCTGCACCACCACAGCCCCAGCCCTGGACCCAGGCCCAGTCGCATCCCAGGGCCCAGCCCTGCCCTAGCCCAGCCCCAGCCCCACCCTCAGCCCCAGCCCATCTCCAGCCCCAGCCCAACCCCAGCCACAGCCCTGCCCCAGCCCTGGACCCAGCCCCAGCCCCAGCCCCACCCCTGGCCCCATCCCCGGCCCCACCCCATCCCAAGCCCAGCCCTGTCCCAGCCCCAGCCCTAGCCCAGCCCTGCCCTGCCCCAGTCCCAGCCCCAGCCCCGGCCTCAGCCCAACCCTAACCTAGCCCTGCCTTGGCCCAGCCCCAGACCCTGCCCCAGCCCATCTCCAGCCCCAGTCCCAGCCCCAGCCCCAGCCACAGCCCAATCCCAGCCACAGCCCTGCCCCAGCCCTGGACCCAGCCCCAGCCCCAGCCCCAACCCCGGCCCCATCCCCAGCCCCAGCCCATACCTAGCCCAGCCCTGCCCCAGCCCCAGCCCCACCCCCGGCCCCAGCCCCGACCCCAGCCCAGCCCTAGCCCAGCCCTGCCCCAGCCTCAGCCCTGCACCGAACCCAGCCCCAGTCCGGCCCCAGCCCTGCCCCAGCTCTGGCCCCAGCCCTGTCCCCAGCCCCGGCACCTGCCCCAGGCCCAGCCCTAGCCCAGCCCTGCCCTCAGCCCCAGCCCAAGCCCCAGACCCACCCTCGGCCCCAGCCCAGCCCCAGCCCCAGCCCTGCACCACCACAGCCCCAGTCCTGGACCCAGCCCCAGTCGCATCCCAGGGCCCAGCCCTGCCCTAGCCCAGCCCCAGCCCCACCCTCAGCCCCAGCCCATCTCCAGCCCCAGCCCAACCCCAGCCACAGCCCTGCCCCAGCCCTGGACCCAGCCCCAGCCCCAGCCCCACCCCCGGCCCCATCCCCGGCCCCAGCCCATCCCAAGCCCAGCCCTGTCCCAGCCCCATCCCTAGCCCAGCCCTGTCCCAGCCCCAGCCCTAGCCCAGCCCTGCCCTGCCCCAGTCCCAGCCCCAGCCCCGGCCTCAGCCCAGCCCTAACCTAGCCCTGCCCCAGCCCCAGGCTTGCCCAGCTGTGCCCTCAGCCCAGCCCCAGCACCAGCCCAGCCCAGACCCAGCCCCAGCCCCAGCCCTGCACCACCCCAGGCCCAGCCCAAGGCCCAGCCACCGCCCAGCCCCAGCCCTGCCCTCAGCCCAGCCCCAGACCCAGCCTGGCCCCAGCCCTGTCCCCAGCCCCAGCCCCAGGCCCAGCCCCAGCCCCAGCCCTGCCCCAGCCGCAGCCCCAGGCCTGACCTCAGCCCTGCTCCAGCCCTGGCTCCTGCCCCAGCCCTGGCTCCAGCCCCAGCCCCAGCCCTGCCCATGCCTTGGTTCCAGCCCCAGCCCCAGCCCTGTGCCAGCCCAGCTCCAGCACAAGGCCCAGCCTCAAGCCTAGTCCTGCCCCAGTCCTGGCCCCAATCCAGCCCCAGCCCTACCCCTACCTCAGCCCTAGTCCCAGCCCTGTCCGCAGCCCCAGCCCTAGCCCAGCCCCAGCCCCACCCTCAGCCCCAGCCCAGCTCCAGCCACTGCCCAGCCCCACCCTGGACCCAGCCCCAGCCCCAGCCTACCCCCACCCAGCCCCTGCCCAGCCCCAGCCATACCCTCAGCCCCAGCCCAGCTCCAGCCACTGCCCAGCCTCACCCTGGACCCAGCCCCAGCCCCAGCCTACCCCCACCCAGCCCCTGCCCAGCCCCAGCCCCAGTCCAGCCCCTGTCCTGGACCCAGCCCACCCCCAGCCCAGCCCCAGCCCGAGCCTCAGTCCAGCCCCTGCCCTGGACCCAGTCCCAGCCCCAGCCCTGCACCAAACCCAGCACCAGCCCGGCCCCAGTCCTGTCCCCAGCCCTGTCCCCAGCCCCAGCCCCAGCCCCAGCCCAACCCCAGCCCCTGCCCAGCCCCTGCCCTGGACCCAGCCCCAGCCCAGCCCCAGCTCCAGGTCCAGCAATGCCCCGGCCCAGCCCCAGGCCCTGCCCAGCCCCAACCCTGCCCCAGCCGCAGCCCCAGCCTTGCCCCAGTCCCTGCCCCATCCCAGTCCTGATCCCAGCCTGGCCCTAGCCCAGCCCCAGCTCTGCCCCAGCCTAGCCCCAGTCCAGGCCCAGCCCTGCCCCAGCCCCAGCCCCAACCCCGGCCCCAGCCCCGACCCCAGCCCAGCCCTAGCCCAGCCCAGCCCCAGCCTCAGCCCTGCACCGAACCCAGCCCCAGCCCGGCCCCAGCCCTGCCCCAGCTCTGGCCCCAGCCCTGTCCCCAGCCCCAGCCCCTGCCCCAGCCCCACCCTCGGCCCCAGCCCAGCCCCAGCCCCAGCCCCAGCCCTGCCCCGGCCCAGCCCCAGCCCCTGCCCAAGCCCCTGCCCTGGATCCAGCCCTAGCCCAGCCCCAGCTCCAGGTCCAGCAATGCCCCAGCCCTGCCCCAGCCCAGCCACAGCCACAGCCCAGCCGCAGCCCTGGACCCAGCCCCAGTCGCATCCCCGGGCCCAGCCCTGCCCTAGCCCAGCCCCAGCCCCACCCTCAGCCCCAGCCCATCTCCAGCCCCAGCCCAGCCCCAGCCCCAGCCCCAGCCGAACCCCAGCCACAGCCCTGCCCCAGCCCTGGAACCAGCCCCATCCCCAGCCCCATCCCTAGCCCAACCCCAGCCCTGCCCATGCCTTGCTTCCAGCCCCAGCCCCAGCCCTGCGCCAACCCAGCCCCAGCCCTAGGCCCAGCCTCAAGCCTAGTCCTGCCCCACCCAAGCCCCAGCCCAGCCCCAGCCCCAGCCCTACCCCAGCCCTGCCGCAGCCTCGGGCCCAGCCCAGCCCAAGCTCAGCTCCAGCCCCACCCTCAGCCCCAGCCCAGCCCCAGCCCCAGCCCTGCCCTAGCCCAGACCCAGCCCTGCACCAAGCCCCAGCCCTGAGCCGAACCAAGCCCCCGCCTGGCCCCAGCCCTGCCCTAGCTCCAGCCCTAGCCCTGTCCCCATCCTCAGCCCGTGCCCCTGCCCCAGTCCCAGTCTTGCCCCATCCCAGCCCCCAGCCCCAGCCCCAGCCCCAGCCCCACCCCTGGACCCAGCCCCAGTCGCATCCCCAGGCCCAGCCCTGCCCTAGCCCAGCCCGAGCCCCATCCTCAGCCCCAGCCATCTCCAGCCCCAGCCCAGCCCCAGCCCCAGCCCCAGCCCAACCCCAGCCACAGCCCTGCCACAGCCCTGGACCCAGCCCCAGCCCCAGCCCCAACCCCGGCCCCAGCCCCGGCCCCAGCCCATCCCAAGCCCAGCCATGTCCCAGCCCCAGCCCTAGCCCAGCCCTGCCCTGCCCCAGTCCCAGCCCCAGCCCCGGCCTCAGCCCAGCCCTAACCTAGCCCTGCCCCAGCCCCAGGCTTGCCCAGCCGTGCCCTCAGCCCAGCCCCAGCCCCAGCCCAGCCCAGCCCCAGCTGCAGCCCCAGCCCTGCCCCAGCCCTGTCCCAGGCCTCACCTCAGCCCTGCCCCAGCCCTGGCTCCTGCCCCAGCCCTGGATCCAGCCCCAGCCCCAGCCCTGCCCATGCCTTAGTTCCAGCCCCAGCCCCATGCCTGCGCCAGCCCAGCCCCAGCCCAAGGCCCAGCCTCAAGCCTAGTCCTGCCCCAGTCCTGGCCCCAATCCAGCCCCAGCCCTACCCCTACCTCAGCCCTCGCCCCAGCCCTGTTCGCAGCCCCAGCCCTAGCCCAGCCCCAGCCCCACCCTCAGCCCCAGCCCAGCTCCAGCCACTGCCCAGCCCCACCCTGGACCCAGCCCCAGCCACAGCCTAGCCCCACCCAGCCCCTGCCCAGCCCCAGCCCCAGCCCCAGTCCAGCCCCTGCCCTGGACCCAGTCCCAGCCCCAGAACAGCCCCAGCCCAGCCCCAGCCCCACCCTGGACCCAGACCCAGCCCCAGCCCCCCCCCCGGCCCCAGCCCTGACCCCAGCCCAGCCCTAGCCCAGCCCTGCCCCAGCCTCAGCCCTGCACAGAACCCAGCCCCAGCCCGGCCCCAGCCCTGCCCCAGCTCTGGCCCCAGCCCTGTCCCCAGCCCCGGCCCCTGCCCCAGCCCCAGCCCTAGCCCAGCCCTGCCCTCAGCCCCAGCCCCAGCCCCAGACCCACCCTCGGCCCCAGCCCAGCCCCAGCCCCAGCCCTGCCCCGGCCCAGCCCCAGCCCCAGCCCTGCCCCAGCCCAGCCCCAGCTGCAGCCCAGCCCCAGCCCTGGACCCAGCCCCAGTTGCATCCCCGGGCCCAGCCCTGCCCTAGCCCAGCCCCAGCCCATCTCCAGCCCCAGCCCAGCCGCAGCCCCAGCACCAGCCCATCTCCAGCCACAGCCCTGCCCCAGCCCTAGACCCAGCCCCAGCCCCATCCCCACCCCCGGCCCCAGCCCCAGCCCAGCCCCAGCCCCAGCCCAGCCCAGCCCCAGCCCCAGCCCCAGCCCTGCACCACCCCAGCCCCAGCCCAAGGCCCAGCCACCGCCCAGACCCAACCCTGCCCTCAGCCCAGCCCCAGACCCAGCCTGGCCCCAGCCCTGTCCCCAGCCCCAGCCCCAGCCCCAGGCCCAGCCCCAGCCCCAGCCCCAGCCCTGCCCCAGCCGCAGCCCCATGCCTGACCTCAGCCCTGCTCCAGCCCTGGCTCCTGCCCCAGCCCTGGCTCCAGCCCCAGCCCCAGCCCTGCCCATGCCTTGGTTCCAGCCCCAGCCCCAGCCCTGCGCCAGCCCATCTCCAGCCCAAGGCCCAGCCTCAAGCCTAGTCCTGCCCCAGTCCTGGCCCCAATCCAGCCCCAGCCCTACCCCTACCTCAGCCCTAGCCCCAGCCCTGTCCGCAGCCCCAGCCCTAGCCCAGCCCCAGCCTTACCCTCAGCCCCAGCCCAGCTCCAGCCACTGCCCAGCCCCACCCTGGACCCAGCCCCAGCCCCAGCCTAGCCCCACCCAGCCCCTGCCCAGCCCCAGCCCCAGCCCCAGTCCAGCCCCTGCCCTGGACCCAGTCCCTGCCCTGGACCCAGTCCCAGCCCCAGCCCTGCACCAAACCCAGCACCAGCCCGGCCCCAGTCCTGTCCCCAGCCCTGTCCCCAGCCCCAGCCCCTGCCCCAGCCCCAGCCCCAGCCCAACCCCAGCCCCTGCCCAGCCCCTGCCCTGGACCCAGCCCCAGCCCAGCCCCAGCTCCAGGTCCAGCAATGCCCCAGCCCAGCCCCAGCCACAGCCCAGCCCCAACCCTGGACCCAGCCCCAGTCGCAGCCCCGGGCCCAGCCCTGCCCTAGCCCAGACCCAGCCCATCTCCAGCCCCAGTCCCAGCCCCAGCCCCAGCCACAGCCCAACCCCAGCCACAGCCCTGCCCCAGCCCTGGACCCAGCCCCAGCCCCAGCCCCACCCCCCGGCCCCATCCCCAGCCCCAGCCCATCCCTAGCCCAGCCCTTTCCCAGCCCCAGCCCTAGCCCAGCCCTGCCCTGCCCCAGTCCCAGCCCCAGCCCCGGCCTAGCCCCAGCCCTGCCCCAGCCCCAGCCCCTGGCCGGACCTCAGCCGAGCCCCAGCCCTGGCTCCTGCCCCATCCCTGGTTCTAGCCCCAGCCCCAGGCCTAGCCCAGCAGTGCCCTCACCCCAGACCCAGCCCCAGCCCTACCCCAGCCCTGCCGCAGCCTCGGGGCCAGCCCTGTCCCAGGCCTAGCCCAGACCCCAGCCCAGCCTCAGCCCCGGCCCCAGCCCTGCCGCAGCCTCGGGCCCAGCCCTGTCCCAGGCCCAGCCCAGACCCCAGCTCAGCCTTAGCCCCGGGCCCAGCCCTGCCCTAGCCCAGCCCCAGCCCCACCCTCAGCCCCAGCCCATCTCCAGCCCCAGCCCAGCCCTAGCCCAGCCCCAGCCCCACCCTCAGCCCCAGCCCATCTCCAGCCCCAGCCCAGCCCCAGCCCAACCCCAGCCACAGCCCTGCCCCAGCCCCGGAACCAGCCCCATCCCCAGCCCCATCCCTAGCCCAACCCCAGCCCTGCCCATGCCTTGGTTCCAGCCCCAGCCCCAGCCCTGCACCAACCCAGCCCCAGCCCAAGGCCCAGCCTCAAGCCTAGTCCTGCCCCACCCAAGCCCCAGCCCAGCCCCAGCCCCAGCCCTACCCCAGCCCTGCCGCAGCCTCGGGCCCAGCCCAGCCCAAGCTCAGCCCCAGCCCCACCCTCAGCCCCAGCCCAGCTCCAGCCACTGCCCAGCCCCACCCTGGACCCAGCCCCAGCCCCAGCCTAGCCCCACCCAGCCCCTGCCCAGCCCCCAGCCCCAGCCCCAGTCCAGCCCCTGCCCTGGACCCAGTCCCAGCCCCAGCCCTGCACCGAACCCAGCACCAGCCCGGCCCCAGTCCTGTACCCAGCCCTGTCCCCAGCCCCAGCCCCTGCCCCAGCCCCAGCCCCAGCCCCAGCCCCAGCCCAACCCCAGCCCCTGCCCAGCCCCTGCCCTGGACCCAGCCCCAGCCCAGCCCCAGCTCCAGGTCCAGCAATGCCCCAGCCCAGACCCAGCCACAGCCCAGCCCCAACCCTGGACCCAGCCCCAGTCGCAGCCCCGGGCCCAGCCCTGCCCTAGCCCAGCCCCAGCCCAACTCCAGCCCCAGTCCCAGCCCCAGCCACAGCCCCAGCCCAACCCCAGCCACAGCCCTGCCCCAGCCCTGGACCCAGCCCCAGCCCCAGCCCCACCCCCGGCCCCATCCCCAGCCCCAGCCCATCCCTAGCCCAGCCCTGTCCCAGCCCCAGCCCTAGTCCAGCCCTGCCCTGCCCCAGTCCCAGCCCCAGCCCCAGCCCCAGCCATGCCCCAGCCCCAGCCCCTGGCCGGACCTCAGCCCTGCCCCAGCCCTGGCTCCTGCCCCAGCCCTGGCTCCAGCCCTAGCCCCAGCCCTGCCCATGCCTTGGTTCCAGCCCCAGCCCCAAGCCTAGCCCAGCTGTGCCCTCAGCCCAAACCCAGCCCCAGCCCAGCCCAGCCCCAGCCCTACCCCAGCCCTGCCGCAGCCTCGGGCCCAGCCCTGTCCCAGGCCTAGCCCAGACCCCAGCCCAGCCTCAGCCTCGGCCCCAGCCCTGCCGCAGCCTCGGGCCCAGCCCTGTCCCAGGCCCAGCCCAGGCCCCAGCCCAGCCTCAGCCTTGGCCCCAGCCCTGCCCCAGCCCCAGCCCTAGCCCAGCCCTGCCCTCAGCCCAGGCCTAGATCGGCCACAGCCCTGTCCACAGTCCCAGCCCCAGCCCCAGCCCCACCCTCGTCCCCAGACCAGCCCCTGCCCCAGCCCTACCCCTGCCCCGGCCCCAGGCCCAGCCCCAGCCCTGCCCAAGACTTGCTTCCAGCCCCAGCCCCAGCCCTGCCTCAGCGCCAGACGCAGCCCCAGCGCCAGACCCAGCCCCAGCCCTGCCCCATCCCAGTCCTGATCCCAGCCTGGCCCCAGCCCAGACGCAGCTCTGCCCCAGCCTAGCCCCAGTCCAGGCCCAGCCCTGCCCCAGCCCCAGCCCCACCCCCGGCCCCAGCCCCGACCCCAGCCCAGCCCTAGCCCAGCCCTGCCCCAGCCTCAGCCCTGCACCGAACCCAGCCCCAGCCCGGCCCCAGCCCTGCCCCAGCTCTGGCCCCAGCCCTGTCCCCAGTCCCACCCTCAGCCCCAGCCCAGCCCCAGCCCCAGCCCAGCCCTAGCCCTGTCCCCAGACTCGGCCCGTGCCCCTGCCCCAGTCCCACTCCTGCCCCATCCCAGCCCCCAGCCCCAGCCCTGCCCTCAGCCCAGCCCCAGACCCAGCCTGGCCCCAGCCCTGTCCCCGGCCCCAGCCCCATCCCAGCCCTGTCCCAGTCCCAGCCCCAGCCCAGCCCCAGCCCAGCCCCAGCCACCACCCAGCCACAGCCTTGCCCCCAGCCCAGCCCCAGCACCACCCTGGACCCAGCCCCAGCCACAGCCCTGCCCCAGCCCTGCCCCAGCCTAGCCCCAGCCCCAGCACCACCCCAGCCTCATCTCCAGCCCAGGGCCAGCCCTGCCCCAGCCCAACCCAGCCCCCTCCCCATCCCTGCCCCCAGCCCTGGACCCAGCCCCAGCCCCCACCCTCTCCCAGCCCTCTCCCAGTCCCTGCCCCAGCCCCACCCCCGGCCCCAGCCCCGGCCCCAGCCCAGCCCTGCCCCAGCCCCCGCCCTGCCCCAGCCCCAGCCCTGCACCGAACCCAGGCCCAGCCCAGCCCCCGCCCTGCCCCAGCCCCAGCCCTGCACCGAACCCAGCCCCAGCCCCAGCCCCAGCCCCAGCCCCAGCCAAGCCCCACTCACGGCCTCATCCCCGGCCTCAGCCAAGCCCTGCCCCAGCCCCAACCCTGCACCGAACCCAGCCCCAGCCCAGCCCCAGCCCTGCCGCAGCCCAGCCCTGCCCCGGCCCAGCCACAGCCACAGCCCAGCCCCAGCCCTGGATCCAGCCCCAGTCGCAGCCCCGGCCCCAGCCCAGCCCTAGCGCAGCCCCAGCCCCACCCTCAGCCCCAGCCCATCTCCAGCCCCAGCCCAGCCCCAGCCCAACCCCAGCCACAGCCCTGCCCCAGCCCTGGAACCAGCCCCATCCCCAGCCCCATCCCTAGCGCAACCCCAGCCCTGCCCATGCATTGGTTCCAGCCCCAGCCCCAGCCCTGCACCAACCCAGCCCCAGCCCAAGGCCCAGCCTCAAGCCTAGTCCTGCCCCACCCAAGCCCCAGCCCAGCCCCAGCCCCAGCCCTACCCCAGCCCTGCCGCAACCTCGGGCCCAGCCCAGCCCAAGCTCAGCCCCAGCCCCACCCTCAGCCCCAGCCCAGCCCCAGCCCCAGCTCTGCCCTAGCCCAGACCCAGCCCTGGACCAAGCCCCAGCCCTGAGCCGAACCCAGCCCCAGCCTGGCCCCAGCCCTGCCCTAGCTCCAGCCCTAGCCCTGTCCCCAGCATCGGCCCGTGCCCCTGCCCCAGTCCCAGTCCTGCCCCATCCCAGCCCCCAGCCCCAGCCCTGCCCTCAGCCCAGCCCCAGACCCAGCCGGGCCCCAGCCCTGTCCCCAGCCCCAGCCCCTGGCCGGACCTCAGCCGTGCCCCAGCCCTGGCTCCTGCCCCAGCCCTGGCTCCAGCCCTAGCCCCAGCCCTGCCCATGCCTTGGTTCCAGCCCCAGCCCCAGGCCTAGCCCAGCTGTGCCCTCAGCCCAGACCCAGCCACAGCCGAGCCCAGCCCCAGCCCTACCCCAGCCCTGCCGCAGCCTCGGGCCCAGCCCTGTCCCAGGCCTAGCCCAGACCCCAGCCCAGCCTCAGCCCCGGCCCCAGCCCTGCCGCAGCCTCGGGCCCAGCCCTGTCCCAGGCCCAGCCCAGACCCCAGCCCAGCCTCAGCCCCGGCCCCAGCCCTGCCCCAGCCCCAGCCCTAGCCCAGCCCTGCCCTCAGCCCAGCCCTAGATCGGCCACAGCCCTGTCCGCAGTCCCAGCCCCAGCCCCAGCCCCACCCTCGTCCCCAGACCAGCCCCTGCCCCAGCCCTACCCCTGCCCAGTCACGGTCCATGCCCAGCCCCAGCCCTGCCCCAGCCCCGGCCCCAGGCCCAGCCCCAGCCCTGCCCAAGACTTGCTTCCAGCCCCAGCCCCAGCCCTGCCTCAGCCCCAGACGCAGCCCCAGCCCCAGCCCCAGCCCCAGCCCTGCCTCAGCCCCAGACCCAGCCCCAGCCCCAGCCCCAGCCCCAGCCCCAGCCCTGCCCCAGCCTCAGTCCTGCCCCAGCCCCGGCCCCAGCCCCAGCCCCAGCCCTGCCCCCAACCCAGCCCCAGCCATGCCCCCAGCCCAGACCGGCCCCCAGCCCCAGCCCAAGGCCCTGCCTCCAGCCTACTCCAGCCCCAGCCCTACCCCAGCCCAGCCCCAGCCCAGCCCCAGCCCAGCCACAGCCACAGCCCAGCCCCAGCCCTGGATCCAGCCCCAGTCGCAGCCCCGGCCCCAGCCCTGCCCTAGCCCAGCCCCAGCCGCACCCTCAGCCCCAGCCCAGCTCCAGCCACAGCCCAGCCACAGCCCTGGACCCAGCCCCAGCCCAGCCCCAGCCCCAGCCCTGCCCTAGCCCAGCCCCAGCCCCAGCCCTGCCCTAGCCCAGCCCCAGCCCCAGCCCTGCCCTAGCCCAGCCCCAGCCCAGCCCCAGCCCCAGCCCTGCCCTAGCCCAGCCCCAGCCCTGGACCAAGCCCCACCCCTGAGCCAAACCCAGCCCCAGCCTGGCCCCAGCCCTGCCCTAGCTCCAGCCCTAGCCCTGTCCCCAGCCTTGGCCCGTGCCCCTGCCCCAGTCCCAGTCCTGCCCCCAGCCCAGCCCCCAGCCCCAGCCCTGCCCCCAGCCCAGCCCCAGACCCAGCCTGGCCCCAGCCCTGTCCCGAGCCCCAGCCACAGCCCATCCCCAGGCCCAGCCCCAGCCTAGCCCCAGCCCTGCCCCAGCCGCAGCCCCAGGCCTGACCTCAGCCCTGCCCCAACCCTGGCTCCAGCCCCAGCCCCAGCCCTGCCCAAGCCTTGGTTCCAGCCCCAGCCCCAGCCCTGCGCCAACCCAGCCCAGCCCAAGGCCCAGTCTCAAGCCTAGTCCTGCCCCAGCCCTGGCCCCAATCCAGCCCCAGCCCTACCCCTACCTCAGCTTTAGCCCCAGCCCTATCCACAGCCCCAGCCCCAGCCCCAGCCACACCCTCGCCACCAGCCCAGCCCCAGCCCCAACCTTGGCCCCAGCCCAGCCCCAGTTCGAGCCCCTGCCCCAGCACTGCCCCTGCCCCAGCCCTGCCCCTGCCCCAGCCCCAGCCCGGGCCCCAGACTCGGCCCCAGCCCAGCCCCAGGCCTAGCCCTGTGCCAGCCCTACCCCAGCCCAGCCCCGGTCCCAGCCCAGCCCAAGCCCTGGCTCCAGCCCCAGCCCCAGCCCTGCCCGAGTCCCTGCCCCGGCCCAGTCCTGGTCCCAGCCCAGCCCAAGCCCAGCCCCAGCCCTGGACCCAGCCCCAGCCCCACCCCAGCCTCATCCCCAGCCCTGCCCCAGTCTAGTCCCAGCCCCAGCCCAGCCCCTGCCCTGGACCCAGCCCCAGCCCCACCCCAGCCTCATCACCTGCCCAGGCCAAGCCCTGCCCCAGCCCCAGCCCCACCCCCGGCTGCAGCCCCCGGCCCCAGCCCAGCCGTAGCCCAGCCCTGCCCCAGCCCCCGCCCTGCCCCAGCCCCAGCCCTGCACCAAACCCAGCCCCAGCTCTGGCCCCAGCCCTGTCCCCAGCCCCGGCCCCTGCCCCAGCCCCAGGCCTGCCCCAGCCCTGCCCCAGCCCCAGCCCCAGGCCTGAACTCAGCCTTGCCCCATCCCCACCTCTGCCCCCAGCCCAGCCCCAGCCCCAGCCCAGCCCCTGCCCTGGACCCAGCCCCAGCCCACCCCAGCCTCATCCCCAGCCCAGGCCCAACCCTGCCCCAGCCCCAGCCCTGCACCGAACCTAGCCCCAGCCCGGCCCCAGCCCTGCCCCAGCTCTGGCTCCAGCCCTGTCCCCAGCCCCGGCCCCTGCCCCAGCCCCAGCCCTAGCCCCACCCTCGGCCCCAGGCCAGCCCCTGCCCTGCTCTGCCCCGGCCCAGCCCCAGCCCCAGCTCAGCCCCTGCCCTGGACCCAGCCCCAGCCCTAGCCCAGACCCAGACCCAGCCCCAGCCCAACCCTAGCCCCAGCCCTGCCCTCAGCCCAACCCTGCCCTCAGCCCTGTCCCAGCCCCAGCCCCAGCCCCAGCCCCACCCTCGCCACCAGCCCAGCCCCAGCCCCAAACTTGGCCCCAACCCAGCCCCAGTTCCAGCCCTGCCCCAGTCCCTGCCCCAGACCCAGCCACAGCCCCAGCCCTGTGCCAGCCCTACCCCAGCCCAGCCCCGGTCCCAGCTGAGCCCAAGCCCTGGCCCAGCCCCAGCCCCAGCCCCATCCTTGCCCCCAGCCCAGCCCTAGCACTGCCCCAGCCCTGCCACAGCTCTAGCCCCAGCCCTGCCCTCAGCCCCAGCCCCAGCCCCACACTCGGCCCCAGCCCAGGCCCTGCCCCAGCCCAAGCACTGGCCCAGCCCCAGCCCCAGCCCCATCCTTGCCCCCAGCCCAGCCCTAGCACTGCCCCAGCCCTGCCACAGCTCTAGCCCCAGCCCTGCCCTCAGCCCCAGCCCCAGCCCCACACTCGGCCCCAGCCCAGGCCCTGCCCCAGCCCAAGCACTGGCCCAGCCCCAGCCCCAGCCCCATCCTTGCCCCCAGCCCAGCCCTAGCCCAGCCCCAGCCCCACCCTCAGCCCCAGCCCAGCCCCAGCCCAGCCCCAGCCCAGCCCTAGCCCAGCCCCACCCTCAGCCCCAGCCCAGCCCCACCCTCAGCCCCAGCCCAGCTCCAGCCACAGCCCAGCCACAGCCCTGGTCCCAGCCCCAGCCCAGCCCCAGCCCCAGACCTGCCCCAGACCTGCCCTCAGCCCAGCCACAGTCCCAGCCCGGCTTCAGTTCTGCCCCAGCCCCAGACCCAGCCCAACCCTGGACCCAGTCCCAGCCCAAGCCCAGCCCCAGCCCAGCCCCATCCCCCAGACCCAGCCTGGCCCCAGCCCTGTCCCGAGCCCCAGCCACAGCCCAGACCCAGGCCCAGACCCAGCCTAGCCCCAGCCCTGCCCCAGCCGCAGCCCCAGGCCTGACCTCAGCCCTGCCCCAGCCCTGGCTCCTGCCCCAAACCTGGCTCCAGCCCCAGCCCCAGCCCTGCCCAAGACTTGGTTCCAGCCCCAGCACCAGCCCTGCCCCAGACCCAGCCCCAGCCCAAGGCCCAGCCTCAAGCCTAGTCCTGCCCCAGCCCTGGCCCCAATCCAGCCCCAGCCTACCCCTACCTCAGCCCTAGCCCCAGCCCTGTCCGCAGCCCCAGCCCCAGCCCCAGCCCCACCCTCGCCACCAGCCCAGCCCCAGCCCCAACCTTGGCCCCAGCCCAGCCCCAGTTCCAGCCCTGCCCCAGACCTGCCCCTGCCCCGGCCACAGCCCCGGCCCCAGACTCGGCTCCAGCCCAGCCCCAGTCCCAGCCCCAGCCCCGGCCTCAGCCCAGCCCTAACCTAGCCCTGCCCCAGCCCCAGGCCTAGCCCAGCCGTGCCCTCAGCCCAGCCCCAGCCCTGGACCAAACCCCAGCCCTGAGCCGAACCCAGCCCCAGCCTGGCCCCAGCCCTGCCCTAGCTCCAGCCCTAGCCCTGTCCCCAGCCTCGGCCCGTGCCCCAGCCCCAGTCCCAGTCCTGCCCCATCCCAGCCCCCAGCCCCAGCCCTGCCCTCAGCCCAGCCCCAGACCCAGCCTGGCCCCAGCCCTGTCCCCAGCCCCAGCCCCATCCCAGCCCCCAGGCCCAGCCCTGCCCTCAGCCCAGACCCAGACCCAGCCTGGCCCCAGACCTGTCCCCACCCCAGCCCCAGGCCCAGCCCCAACCCCCGCCCCAGCCCTGCCCCAGCCCCAGCCCCTGGCCTGACCTCAGCCCTGCCCCAGCCCTGGCTCCTGCCCCAACCCTGGCTCCAGCCCCAGCCCCAGCCCTGCCCATGCCGTGGTTCCAGCCCCAGCCCCAGCCCTGCGCCAACCCAGCCCCAGCCCAATGCCCAGCCTCAAGCCTAGTCCTGCCCCAGCCCTGGCCCCAATCCAGCCCTGCCCCAGTCCCTGCCCCAGACCCAGCCACAGCCCCAGCCCTGTGCCAGCCCTACCCCAGCCCAGCCCCGGTCCCAGCTGAGCCCAAGCCCTGGCCCAGCCCCAGCCCCAGCCCCAGCCCCATCCTTGCCCCCAGCCCAGCCCTAGCACTGCCCCAGCCCTGCCACAGCTCTAGCCCCAGCCCTGCCCTCAGCCCCAGCCCAGGCCCCACACTCGGCCCCAGCCCAGGCCCTGCCCCAGCCCAAGCACTGGCCCAGCCCCAGCCCCAGCCCCATCCTTGCCCCCAGCCCAGCCCTATCCCGGCCCCAGATCCAGCCCCAGCCCCAGCCCCAGCCCCAGCCCCAGCCCAGCCCTAGCCCAGCCCCAGCCCCACCCTCAGCCCCAGCCCAGCCCCACCCTCAGCCCCAGCCCAGCTCCAGCCACAGCCCAGACACAGCCCTGGTCCCAGCCCCAGCCCAGCCCCAGCCCCAGCCCTGCCCCAGACCTGCCCTCAGCCCAGCCACAGTCCCAGCCCGGCTTCAGTTCTGCCCGAGCCCCAGACCCAGCCCAACCCTGGACCCAGTCCCAGCCCCAGCCCCGCCCCATCCCCCAGACCCAGCCCTGCCCACAGCCCACAGCCCCAGACCCAGCCTGGCCCCAGCCCTGTCCCGAGCCCCAGCCACAGCCCAGCCCCAGGCCCAGACCCAGCCTAGCCCCAGCCCTGCCTCAGCCGCAGCCCCAGGCCTGACCTCAGCCTTGCCCCAGCCCTGGCTCCTGCCCCAAACCTGGCTCCAGCCCCAGCCCCAGCCCTGCCCAAGACTTGGTTCCAGCCCCAGCACCAGCCCTGCCCCAGACCCAGCCCCAGCCCAAGGCCCAGCCTCAAGCCTAGTCCTGTCCCAGCCCTGGCCCCAATCCAGCCCCAGCCTACCCCTACCTCAGCCCTAGCCCCAGCCCTGTCCGCAGCCCCAGCCCCAGCCCCAGCCCCACCCTCGCCACCAGCCCAGCCCCAGCCCCAATCTTGGCCCCAGCCCAGCCCCAGTTCCAGCCCTGCCCCAGACCTGCCCCTGCCCCGGCCACAGCCCCGGCCCCAGACTCGGCTCCAGCCCAGCCCCAGTCCCAGCCCCAGCCCCGGCCTCAGCCCAGCCCTAACCTAGCCCTGCCCCAGCCCCAGGCCTAGCCCAGCCGTGCCCTCAGCCCAGCCCCAGCCCTGGACCAAGCCCCAGCCCTGAGCCAAACCCAGCCCCAGCCTGGCCCCAGCCCTGCCCTAGCTCCAGCCCTTGCCCTGTCCCCAGCCTCGGCCCGTGCCCCTGCCCTAGTCCCAGTCCTGCCCCATCCCAGCCCCCAGCCCCAGCCCTGCCCTCAGCCCAGCCCCAGACCCAGCCTGGCCCCAGCCCTGTCCCCAGACCCAGACCCAGACCCAGCCCCACCCCCTGCCCCAGCCCCTGCCACAGCCAAGCCCCAGCCCCAGTCCAGCCCCTGCCCTGGACCCAGTCCCAGCCCCAGCCCAGCCCCAGCCCAGCCCCAGTCACCACCCAGCCCCAGCCCTGCCCCCAGCCCTGCCCCTGCCCCAGCCCCAGCCCCAGCCCCACCCTGGACCCAGCCCCAGCCACACCCCAGCCTCATCCCCATCCCCGGCCCCAGCCCAGCTCCAGCCCCAGCCCATCCCCAGCCCCACCCTCAGCACCAGCCCAGCTCCAGCCACAGCCCAGCCACAGCCCTGGACCTAGCCCCAGCCCAGCCCCAGCCCCAGCCCCAGCCACAGCCCTGCCCCAGCACAGGACCCAGCCCCAGACCCAGCCCAAACCCAGCCCAAACCCAGCCCCAGCCCAGCCCCCATCCCCGGCCCTACCCCTGCCCCGTCCCGGTCCATGCCCAACCCCAGCCCTGCCCCAGCCCCAGCCCATCCCCAGCCCCACCCTCAGCACCAGCCCAGCTCCAGCCACAGCCCAGCCACAGCCCTGGACCTAGCCCCAGCCCAGCCCCAGCCCCAGCCCCACCCCCGGCCCCAGCCCCGGCCCCAGTCCAGCACTGTCCCAGCCCAGCCCTTCCCCGGCCCAGCCCCAGCCCTGCCACAGCCCAGCCCCAGCCCTGGATCCAGCCCCAGTCGCAGCCCCAGCCCCACCCTCAGCCCAAGCCCAGCTCCAGCCACAGCCCAGCCACAGCCCTGGACCCAGCCCCAGCCCAGCCCCAGCCCCAGCCCTGGACCAAGCCCCAGCCCTGAGCCGAACCCAGCCCCAGCCCGGCCCCAGCCCCTGCCCCAGCCAAGCCCCAGCCCCAGTCCAGCCCCTACCCTGGACCTAGTCCCAGGCCCAGCCCAGCCCCAGCCCAGCCCCAGCCACCGCCCAGCCACAGCCCTGCCCCCAGCCCAGCCCCAGCACCACCCTGGACCCAGCCCCAGCCACAGCCCTGCCCCAGCCCTGCCCCAGCCTAGCCCCATCCCCAGCCCAGCCCCTGCCCTGGACCCAGCCCCACAACCACCCCAGCCTCATCCCCAGCCCAGGCCCAGCCCTGCCCCAGCCCAGCCCAGCCCCATCCCCATCCCTGCCCCCAGCCCAGACCCAGCCCCAACCCTGGACCCAGCCCCAGCCCCACCCTCTCCCAGCCCTCTCCCAGTCCCTGCCCCAGCCCCACCCCCCGGCCCCAGCCTTGGCCCCAGCCAAGCCCCACTCACGGCCCCATCCCCAGCCCCTTCCCAGCCCTGCCCCAGCCCCTGCCCTGCCCCAGCCCCAGTCCTGCACCGAACCCAGCCCCAGCCCTGCACCGAACCCAGCCCCAGCCCGGCCCCAGCCCTGCCCCAGCCCAGCCCTGCCCCAGCCCAGCCCCAGACCCAGCCCCAGCTCCAGCTCCAGCTCCAGCCACAGCCCAGCCACAGCCCTGGACCCAGCCCAGCCCAGCCCCAGCCCCAGCCCTGCCCTAGCCCAGCCCCAGCCCTGGACATAGCCCCACCCCTGAGCCGAACCCAGCCCCAGCCTGGCCCCAGCCCTGCCCTAGCTCCAGCCCTAGCCCTGTCCCCTGCCTCGGCCCGTGCCCCTGCCCCAGTCCCAGTCCTGCCCCATCCCAGCCCCCAGCCCCAGCCCTGTCCCCAGCCCAGCCCCCAGCCCTGCCCCAGCCCCAGCCCCAGCACTGCCCCAGCCGCAGCCCTGCCCCAGCCGCAGCCCCAGGCCTGACCTCAGCCCAGCCCCAGCCCTGCCCAAGCCTGGGTTCCAGCCCCAGCCCCAGCCCTGCGCCAACCCAGCCCCAGCCCAAGGCCCAGCCTCAAGCCTAGTCCTGCCCCAGCCCTGGCCCCAATCCAGCCCCAGCCCTGCCCCTACCTCAGCCCTAGCCCCAGCCCTGTCCGCAGCCCCAGCCCCAGCCCCAGCCCCACCCTTGCCACCAGCCCAGCCCCAGCCCCAACCTTGGCCCCAGCCCAGCCCCAGTTCCAGCCCTGCCCCAGCCCTGCCCCTGCCCCGGCCCCAGCCCCGGACCCAGACTTGGTCCCAGCCCAGCCCCAGGCCTAGCCCTGCCCCAGTCCCCGCCCCAGCCCCAGCCCCAGCTTTAGCCCTGTGCCAGCCCTACCCCAGCCCAGCCCCGATCCCAGCCCAGCCCAAGCCCTGGCCCAGCCCCAGCCCTGCCCCAGCCTCGGCCGCAGCCCTGCCCTAGCTCCAGCCCTAGCCCAGCCCTGCCCTCAGCCCAGCCGTAGCTAGGCCACAGCCCTGTCCGCAGCCCCAGCCCCAGCCTCATACTCGTCCCCAGCCCAGCCCCTGCCCCAGCCCTACCCTGCCCAGTCACGGTCCATGCCCAGCCCCAGCCCTGCCCCAGCCCCAGCCCCAGGCCTGCCCAAGACTTGCTTCCAGCCCCAGCCCCAGCCGTGCCCCAGCCCCAGCCCCGGCCCCAGCCCCAGCCCCAGCCCTGCCCCCAACCCAGCCCCAGCCATGCCCCCAGCCCCGACCTGCCCCCAGCCCCACCACTAGCCCAGCCCTACCCTCAGCCCCAGCCCCAGCCCCAGCCTTGCCCCAGTCCCTGCCCCAGCCCAGTCCTGATCCCAGCCCAGCCCCAACCCAGCCCCAGCCCTGCCCCAGCCTAGCCCCAGCCCTACCCAGCCCCTGCCCTGGACCCAGCCCCAGCCCCACCCCAGCCTCATCCCCAGCCCAGGACCAGCCCTGCCCCAGCCCCAGCCCCACCCTCGGCCCCAGCCCAGCCCCTGCCCCAGCCGTGCCCCGGCCCAGACCCAGCCCCAGCCCAGCCCCAGCCCTGGACCCAGCCACAGTCGCAGCCCCAGCCCCACCCTCAGCCCAAGCCCAGCCCCAGCCCGGCCCCAGCCCCTGCCCCAGCCAAGCCCCAGCCCCAGTCCAGCCCCTACCCTGGACCTAGTCCCAGGCCCAGCCCAGCCCCAGCCCAGCCCCAGCCACCGCCCAGCCACAGCCCTGCCCCCAGCCCAGCCCCAGCACCACCCTGGACCCAGCCCCAGCCACAGCCCTGCCCCAGCCCTGCCCCAGCCTAGCCCCATCCCCAGCCCAGCCCCTGCCCTGGACCCAGCCCCACAACCACCCCAGCCTCATCCCCAGCCCAGGCCCAGCCCTGCCCCAGCCCAGCCCAGCCCCATCCCCATCCCTGCCCCCAGCCCAGACCCAGCCCCAACCCTGGACCCAGCCCCAGCCCCACCCTCTCCCAGCCCTCTCCCAGTCCCTGCCCCAGCCCCACCCCCGGCCCCAGCCTTGGCCCCAGCCAAGCCCCACTCACGGCCCCATCCCCAGCCCCTTCCCAGCCCTGCCCCAGCCCCTGCCCTGCCCCAGCCCCAGTCCTGCACCGAACCCAGCCCCAGCCCTGCACCGAACCCAGCCCCAGCCCGGCCCCAGCCCTGCCCCAGCCCAGCCCTGCCCCAGCCCAGCCCCAGCCCCAGCCCCAGCTCCAGCTCCAGCCACAGCCCAGCCACAGCCCTGGACCCAGCCCAGCCCAGCCCCAGCCCCAGCCCTGCCCTAGCCCAGCCCCAGCCCTGGACATAGCCCCACCCCTGAGCCGAACCCAGCCCCAGCCTGGCCCCAGCCCTGCCCTAGCTCCAGCCCTAGCCCTGTCCCCTGCCTCGGCCCGTGCCCCTGCCCCAGTCCCAGTCCTGCCCCATCCCAGCCCCCAGCCCCAGCCCTGTCCCCAGCCCTGCCCCCAGCCCTGCCCCAGCCCCAGCCCCAGCACTGCCCCAGCCGCAGCCCTGCCCCAGCCGCAGCCCCAGGCCTGACCTCAGCCCAGCCCCAGCCCTGCCCAAGACTGGGTTCCAGCCCCAGCCCCAGCCCTGCGCCAACCCACCCCCAGCCCAAGGCCCAGCCTCAAGCCTAGTCCTGCCCCAGCCCTGGCCCCAATCCAGCCCCAGCCCTACCCCTACCTCAGCTTTAGCCCCAGCCCTGTCCGCAGCCCCAGCCCCAGCCCCACCCTCGCCACCAGCCCAGTCCCAGACCCAACCTTGGCCCCAGCCCAGCCCGAGTTCAAGCCCTGCCCCAGCCCCGCCCCTGCCCCGGCCCCAGCCCCGGCCTCAGACTCGGTCCCAGCCCAGCCCCAGGCCTAGCCCTGCCCCAGTCCCCACCCCGCACCCAGCCACAGCCCCATCCCTGTGCCAGCCCTACCCCAGCCCAGCCCCGGTCCAGCCCAGCCCAAGCCCTGGCCCAGCTCCAGCCCCACCCCAGCCTCATACCCAGCCCAGGCCCAGCCCTAGCCCTGCACCGAACCCAGCCCCATCACCGCCCCAGCCCTGCCCCAGCTCTGGCCCCAGCCCTGTCCCCAGCCCCAGCCCCTGCCCCAGCCGCAGCCCTAGCCCAGCCCTGCCCTCAGCCCCAGCCCCAGCCCCACCCTCGGCCCCAGCCCCTGCCCTGGACCCAGCCCCAGCCCAGCCCCAGCCCTAGCCCAACCCCAGCCCCAGCCCAGCCCCAGCCCTGTCCCAGCCCCAGCCCTAGCCCAGCCCTGCCCTGCCCCAGTCCCAGCCCCAGCCCCGGCCTCAGCCCAGCCCTAACCTAGCCCTGCCCCATCGCCAGGCCTAGCCCAGCTGTGCCCTCAGCCGAGCCCCAGCCCCAGCCCAGCCCAGCTCTAGCCCCAGCCCCAGCCTGGCCCCAGCCTTGTCCCCAGCCCCAGCCCAGCCCAGCCCCAGGCCCAGCCCCAGCCTAGCCCCAGTCCTGCCCCAGCCCCAGCCCCTGGCTGGATCTCAGCCCTGCCCCAGCCCTGGCTCCTGCCCCAGCCCTGGCTCCAGCCCCAGCCCCAGCCCTGCCCAAGCCTTGGTTCCAGCCCCAGCCCCAGCCCTGCGCCAACCCAGCCCCAGCCCAAGGCCCAGCCTCAAGCCTAGTCCTGCCCCAGCCCTGGCCCCAATCCAGCCCCGGCCCCAATCCAGCCCCAGCCCTGCCCCTACCTCAGCCCTAGCCCCAGCCCTGTCCGCAGCCCCAGCCCCAGCCCCAGCCCCACCCTTGCCACCAGCCCAGCCCCAGCCCCAACCTTGGCCCCAGCCCAGCCCCAGTTCCAGCCCTGCCCCAGCCCTGCCCCTGCCCCGGCCCCAGCCCCGGACCCAGACTTGGTCCCAGCCCAGCCCCAGGCCTAGCCCTGCCCCAGTCCCCGCCCCAGCCCCAGCCCCAGCTTTAGCCCTGTGCCAGCCCTACCCCAGCCCAGCCCCGATCCCAGCCCAGCCCAAGCCCTGGCCCAGCCCCAGCCCTGCCCCAGCCTCGGCCGCAGCCCTGCCCCAGCTCCAGCCCTAGCCCAGCCCTGCCCTCAGCCCAGCCGTAGCTAGGCCACAGCCCTGTCCGCAGCCCCAGCCCCAGCCTCATACTCGTCCCCAGCCCAGCCCCTTCCCCAGCCCTACCCTGCCCAGTCACGGTCCATGCCCAGCCCCAGCCCTGCCCCAGCCCCAGCCCCAGCCCTGCCCAAGACTTGCTTCCAGCCCCAGCCCCAGCCGTGCCCCAGCCCCAGCCCTGCCCCCAACCCAGCCCCAGCCATGCCCCCAGCCCAGACCTGCCCCCAGCCCCACCACTAGCCCAGCCCTACCCTCAGCCCCAGCCCCAGCCCCAGCCTTGCCCCAGTCCCTGCCCCAGCCCAGTCCTGATCCCAGCCCAGCCCCAACCCAGCCCCAGCCCTGCCCCAGCCTAGCCCCAGCCCTACCCAGCGCCTGCCCTGGACCCAGCCCCAGCCCCACCCCAGCCTCATCCCCAGCCCAGGACCAGCCCTGCCCCAGCCCCAGCCCCACCCTCGGCCCCAGCCCAGCCCCTGCCCCAGCCGTGCCCCAGCCCAGACCCAGCCCCAGCCCAGCCCCAGCCCTGGACCCAGCCACAGTCGCAGCCCCGGGCCCAGCCCAGCCCCAGCCCAGCCCCAGCCCCAGCCCCAGCCCCAGCCCAGCCCGAGCCCCAGCCCCAACCACAGCCCAGCCCGAGCCCCAGCCCCAGCCCCAGCCCCAGCCCCAGCCACAGCCCTGCCCCAGCCCTGGACCCACCCCCAGCCCCAGTCCCACCCCCGGCCCCAGCCCCGGCCCCAGCCCATCCCTAGCCCAGCCCTGTCCCAGCCCCAGCCCTAGGCAAGCCCTGCCCTGCCCCAGTCCCAGCCCCTGGCCGGACGTCAGCCGTGCCCCAGCCCTGGCTCCTGCCCCAGCCCTGGCTCCAGCCCCAGCCCCAGCTCCAGCCCCAGCCCCAGCCCTGCCCAAGACTTGGTTCCAGCCCCAGCCCCAGCCCTGCCTCAGCCCCAGCCCCAGCCCCAGACCCAGCCCCAGCCCTGCCCCCAACCCAGCCCCCGCCATGCCCCCAGCCCCAGCCCTAGCCCAGCCCTACCCTCAGCCCCAGCCCCATCCCTGCCCCAGCCCAGCCCAAGCCACCGCCCAGCCCCAGCCCCAGCCTTGACCCAGTCACTGCCCCAGCCCAGTCCTGATCCCAGCCCAGCCCCAGCCCATCCCCAGCCCTGCCCCAGCCTAGCCCCAGCCCTACCCAGCCCCTGCCCTGGACCCAGCCCCAGCCCCACCCCAGCCTCATCCCCAGCCCAGGACCAGCCCTGCCCCAGCCCCAGCCCCACCCCCGGCCCCAGCCCCGGCCCCAGCCCAGCCCAAGCCCAGCCCTCTCCCAGCCCCAGCCCTGCCCCAGCTCTGGCCCCAGCCCTTTCCCCAGCCCCGGCCCCTGCCTCTGCCCCAGCCCTAGCCCAGCCCTGCCCTCAGCCCCAGCCCCAGCCCTTGCCCCACCCTCGGCCCCAGCCCAGCCCCTGCCCCAGCCGTGCCCCGGCCCAGACCCAGCCCCAGCCCAGCCCCAGCCCTGGACCCAGTCCCAGTCGCAGCCCCGGGCCCAGCCCAGCCCCAGCCCAGCCCCAGCCCCAGCTCTGGCCCCAGCCCAGCCCGAGCCCCAGCCCCAGCCCAACCCCAGCCACAGCCCTGCACCAGCCCTGGACCCAGCCCCAGCCCCAGTCCCACCCCCGGCCCCATCCCCGGCCCCATCCCCGGCCCCAGCCCATCCCTAGCCCAGCCCTGTCCCAGCCCCAGCCCTAGCCAAGCCCTGCCCTGCCCCAGTCCCTGCCCCTGGCCGGACCTCAGCCGTGCCCCAGCCCTGGCTCCAGCCCCAGCCCTGCCCATGCCTTGGTTCCAGCCCCAGCCCCAGCCCTGCCTCAGCCCCAGACCCAGCCCCAGCCCCAGCCCCATCCCCAGCCCTGCCCGAGCCTCAGTCGTGCCCCAGCCCCGGCCCCAGCCCCAGCCCCAGCCATGCCCCCAGCCCAGACTTGCCCCCAGCCCCAGCCCTAGCCCAGCCCAGCCCCTGCCCCAGCCCTACTCCTGCCCAGTCACGGTCCATGCCCAGCCCCAGCCCTGCCCCAGCCCCAGCCTCAGCCCTGCCCAAGACTTGGTTCCAGCCCCAGCCCCAACCCTGCCCCAGCCTCAGTCCTGCCCCAGCCCCGGCCCCAGCCCCAGGCCCAGCCCTGCCCCCAACCCAGCCCCAGCCATGCCCCCAGCCCAGACCTGCCCCCAGACCCAGCCCTAGCCCAGCCCTACCCTCAGCCCCAGCCGCAGACCTGCCCCAGCCCAGCCCCAGCCACCGCCCAGCCCCAGCCCCAGCCTTGCCCCAGTCCCTGCCCCAGCCCAGTCCTGATCCCAGCCCAGACCCGGCCCAGCCCCAGCCCTGCCCCAGCTATGCCCCAGCCCTACCCAGCCCCTACCCTGGACCCAGTCCCAGCCCCAACCCAGCCTCATCCCCAGCCCAGGCCTAGCCCTGCCCCAGCCCCAGCCCCACCCCCAGCCCCAGCCCCGGCCCTAGCCCAGCCCTAGCCCAGCCCTGTCCCAGCCCCAGCCCTGCACCGAACCCAGCCCCAGCTCTGGCCCCGGCCCTGTCCCCAACCCCGGCGCCTGCCCCAGCCCCAGCCCCAGCCCCAGCCCCACCCTCGGACCCAGCCCAGCCCCAGCCCCAGCCCCAGCCCCACCCTCGGACCCAGCCCAGCCCCAGCCCAGCCCCAGCTCCAGCCCCAGCCACAGCCCAGCCCCAGCCCTGGACCCAGCCCCAGTCGCAGCCCCGGGCCCAGCCCAGCCCTAGCCCAGCCCCAGCCACACCCTCAGCCCCATCCCATCTCCAGCCCCAGCCCCAGCCACTGCCCAACCACAGCCACAGCCCTGCCCCAGCCCTGGCTCCTGCCCCAGGCCTGGCTCCAGCCCCAGCCCAAGCCCTGCCCATGCCTTGGTTCCAGCCCCAGCCCCAGCCCTGCACCAACCCTGCCCCAGCCCAGCCACAGCCACAGCCCAACCCCAGCCCTGGACCCAGCCCCAGTCGCAGCCCCGGGCCCAGCCCTGCCCTAGCCCAGCCCCAGCCCCACCCTCAGCCCCAGCCCATCTCCAGCCCCAGCCCCAGCCCCAGCCCTGCCCCAGCCCTGGCCCCAGGCCCAGCCCCAGCCCTGCCCAAGACTTTCTTCCAGCCCCAGCCCCAGCCCTGCCTCAGCCCCAGACCCAGCCCGAGCCCCAGCCCCATTCCCAGCCCTGCCCCAGCCTCAGTCCTGCCCCAGCCCAGGCCCCAGCCCCAGCCATGACGCCAGCCCAGACCTGCCCCCAGGCCCAGGCCAAGGCCCAGCCTCCAGCCTACTCCAGCCCCAGCCCAGCCCCAGCCCCAGCCCCAGCCCTGCCCCAGCCCAGCCCCAGCCACAGCCCAGCCCCAGCCCTGGATCCAGCCCCAGTCTCAGCCCCGGCCCCAGCCCTGCCCTAGCCCAGCCCCAGTCCCACCCTCAGCCCCAGCCCAGCTCCAGCCACAGCCCAGCCACAGCCCTGGACCCAGCCCCAGCCCAGCCCCAGCCCCAGCCCTGCCCTAGCCCAGCCCCAGCCCTGGACCAAGCCCCACCCCTGAGCCGAACCCAGCCCCAGCCCCAGCCCCAGCCCTGCCCTAGCTCCAGCCCTAGCCCTGTCCCCAGCCTCGACCCGTGCCCCTGCCCCAGTCCCAGTCCTGCCCCATCCCAGCCCCCAGCCCCAGCCCTGCCCCCAGCCCAGCCCCAGACCCAGCCTGGCCCCAGCCCTGTCCTGAGCCCCAGCCACAGCCCAGCCCCAGGCCCAGCCCCAGCCTAGCCCCAGCCCTGGCTCCTGCCCCAACCCTGGCTCCAGCCCCAGCCCCAGCCCTGCCCAAGCCTTGGTTCCAGCCCCAGCCCCAGCCCTGCGCCAACCCAGCCCCAGCCCAAGGCCCAGCCTCAAGCCTAGTCCTGCCCCAGCCCTGGCCCCAATCCAGCCCCAGCCCTACCCCTACCTCAACTTTAGCCCCAGCCCTGTCCGCAGCCCCAGCCCCAGCCCCAGCCCCACCCTCGCCACCAGCCCAGCCCCAGACCCAACCTTAGCCCCAGCCCAGCCCCAGTTCCAGCCCTGCCCCAGACCTGCCCCAGCTCCAGCCCCAGCCCGGGCTCCAGACTCGGCCCCAGCCCAGCCCCAGGCCTAGCCCTGTGCCAGCCCTACCCCAGCCCAGCCCCGGTCCCAGCCCAGCCCAAGCCCTGGCCGAGCCCCAGCCCAAACCCCATCCTTGCCCCCAGCCCAGCCCTAGCCCCGCCCCAGTCCCAGCCCCAGCCCAGCCCCAGCCCTGGACCCAGCCCCAGCCCCACCCCAGCCTCATCCCCAGCCCAGGCCCAGCCCTGCCCCAGCCCCAGCCCTGCACCGAACCCAGCCCCAGCCCGGCCCCAGCCCTGCCCCAGCCCTGGCCCCAGCCCTGTCCCCAGCCCCGGCCCCTGACCCAGCCCCAGCCCTAGCCCAGCCCTGCCCTCAGCCCCAGCCCCAGCGCAGCCCTAGCCCAGCCCCAGCCCCACCCTCAGTCCCAGCCCAGCTCCAGCTACAGCCCTGCCCCAGCCCTGGACCCAGCCCAACCCCAGCCCCAGCCCTGACCCCAGCCCCGGCCCTACCCCTGCCCAGTCCCGGTCCATGCCCAGCCCCAGCCCTGGCCCAGCCCCAGCCCCAGCCCCAGCCCCAGCCCTGCCCAAGACTTGGTTCCAGCCCCAGCCCCAGCCCTGCCCCAGCCCTGGCCCCAGCCCTGCCCAAGACTTGGTTGCAGCCCCAGCCACAGCCCTGCCCCAGCCCCACCCTCGTCCCCAGCCCAGCCCCTGCCCTAGCCCTGGACCCAGCCCCAGCCCTAGCCCAGCCCCAGCCCCAGCCCCAGCCCTGCCCTAGCTCCAGCCCTAGCCCTGTCCCCAGCCTCGACCCGTGCCCCTGCCCCAGTCCCAGTCCTGCCCCATCCCAGCCCCCAGCCCCAGCCCTGCCCCCAGCCCAGCCCCAGACCCAGCCTGGCCCCAGCCCTGTCCTGAGCCCCAGCCACAGCCCAGCCCCAGGCCCAGCCCCAGCCTAGCCCCAGCCCTGGCTCCTGCCCCAACCCTGGCTCCAGCCCCAGCCCCAGCCCTGCCCAAGCCTTGGTTCCAGCCCCAGCCCCAGCCCTGCGCCAACCCAGCCCCAGCCCAAGGCCCAGCCTCAAGCCTAGTCCTGCCCCAGCCCTGGCCCCAATCCAGCCCCAGCCCTACCCCTACCTCAACTTTAGCCCCAGCCCTGTCCGCAGCCCCAGCCCCAGCCCCAGCCCCACCCTCGCCACCAGCCCAGCCCCAGACCCAACCTTAGCCCCAGCCCAGCCCCAGTTCCAGCCCTGCCCCAGACCTGCCCCAGCTCCAGCCCCAGCCCGGGCTCCAGACTCGGCCCCAGCCCAGCCCCAGGCCTAGCCCTGTGCCAGCCCTACCCCAGCCCAGCCCCGGTCCCAGCCCAGCCCAAGCCCTGGCCGAGCCCCAGCCCAAACCCCATCCTTGCCCCCAGCCCAGCCCTAGCCCCGCCCCAGTCCCAGCCCCAGCCCAGCCCCAGCCCTGGACCCAGCCCCAGCCCCACCCCAGCCTCATCCCCAGCCCAGGCCCAGCCCTGCCCCAGCCCCAGCCCTGCACCGAACCCAGCCCCAGCCCGGCCCCAGCCCTGCCCCAGCCCTGGCCCCAGCCCTGTCCCCAGCCCCGGCCCCTGACCCAGCCCCAGCCCTAGCCCAGCCCTGCCCTCAGCCCCAGCCCCAGCGCAGCCCTAGCCCAGCCCCAGCCCCACCCTCAGTCCCAGCCCAGCTCCAGCTACAGCCCTGCCCCAGCCCTGGACCCAGCCCAACCCCAGCCCCAGCCCTGACCCCAGCCCCGGCCCTACCCCTGCCCAGTCCCGGTCCATGCCCAGCCCCAGCCCTGGCCCAGCCCCAGCCCCAGCCCCAGCCCCAGCCCTGCCCAAGACTTGGTTCCAGCCCCAGCCCCAGCCCTGGCCCAGCCCCAGCCCCAGCCCCAGCCCCAGCCCTGCCCAAGACTTGGTTCCAGCCCCAGCCCCAGCCCTGCCCCAGCCCTGGCCCCAGCCCTGCCCAAGACTTGGTTGCAGCCCCAGCCACAGCCCTGCCCCAGCCCCACCCTCGTCCCCAGCCCAGCCCCTGCCCTAGCCCTGGACCCAGCCCCAGCCCAACCCCAGCCCCAGCCGAGCCCCCAGCCCCGGCCCTACCCCTGCCCAGTCCCGGTCCATGCCCAGCCCCAGCCCTACCCCAACCTTGCCCCCAGCCCAGCCCCAGTTCCAGCCCTGCCCCAGCCCTGCCCTCAGCCCAGGCCCAGCCCCAGCCCCGCCCCAGTCCTGCCCCACCCCCGGCCCCATCCCCGGCCCCAGCCCAGCCCTAGCCCAGCCCTGCCCTGCCCCAGTCCCAGCCCCAGCCCCGGCCTCAGCCCAGCCCTAACCTAGCCCTGACCCAGCCCCAGGCCTAGCCCAGCCGTGCCCTCAGCCCAGCCCCAGCCCCAGACCATCCCCAGCCCTGGACCCAGCCCCAGCCCAGCCCCAGCCCCAGCCCCAGCCCCAGCCCTGCCCCAGCCCAGACCCAGCCCTGCCCCAGCCCCATTCACAGCCACAGCCCAGCTCCAGCCACAGCCCAACCACAGCCCTGGACCCAGCCCCAGCGCAGCCCCATCCCCAGCCTTGCCCCAGCCCTGCCCTCAGCCCCGGCCCAGCCCCAGCCCCGCCCCAGTCCTGCCCCAGCCCCAGCCCCACCCTGGACCCAGCCCCAGCCACAGCCCAGCCCCAGCCCTGCCCCAGCCTAGCCCCAGCCCCAGTCTATCCCCTGCCCTGGACCCAGTCCCAGCCCCAGCCCAGCCCCAGCCCCTCCTTGGACCCAGCCCCAGCCCCAGCCCAGTTCCAGCCCTTCCCCAGCCCTACCCCAGCCCTGCCCCAGCCCAGCTCCAGCCACAGCCCAGCCCCAGCCCTGGACCCAGCCCCATCCCCAGCCCTGTCCCAGTCCCCGCCCCAGCCCCAGACCCAGCCCCATCCCCGGCCCCAGCCCTGCCCTCACCCCAGCCACAGCCTCAGCCACAGCTCTCTCCCCAGCCCCAGCCACAGCCCAGCCCCAGCCCTGCCCCAGCCCTGGAACCAGCCCCATACCTGCCCCCAGCCCAGCCCAGCCCCTGCCCCAGCCCTACCCCTGCCCAGTCACGGTCCATGCCCAGCCCCAGCCCTGCCCCAGCCCTGGCCCCAGCCCCAGCCCCAGCCCTGCCCAAGACTTGCTTCCAGCCCCAGCCCCAGCCCTGCCCCAGACCCAGACCCAGACCCAGACCCAGCCCCAGCCCCAGCCCCAGCCCTGCCCCAGCCTCAGTCCTGCCCCAGCCCCGGCCCCAGCCCCAGCCCCAGCCCTGCCCCCAACCCAGCCCCAGCCATGATCCCAGCCAAGACCTGACCCCAGCCCCAGCCCAAGGCCCAGCCTCCAGCCTACTCCAGCCCCAGCCCTGCCCCGGCCCAGCCCCAGCCCAGCCCCAGCTCCAGCCCCAGCCCTGCCCCAGCCCAGCCCCAGCCCCAGCCCAGCCCCAGCCCTGGCCCAGCCCCAGCCCCAGCCCCAGCCCAACCCCAGCCACAGCCCTGCCCCAGCCCTGGACCCAGCCCCAGCCCCAGCCCCACCCCCGGCCCCAGCCCCGGCCCCAGCCCATCCCTAGCCCAGCCCTGTCCCAGCCCCAGCCCTAGCCCAGCCCTGCCCTGCCCCAGTCCCAGCCCCAGCCCCGCCCTAACCTAGCCCTGCCCCAGCCCAAGGCCTAGCCCAGCCGTGCCCTCAGCCCAGCCCCAGCCCCAGCCCAGCCCAGCCCCAGCCCCAGCCCCAGCCGGGCCCCAGCCCTGTCCCCAGCCCCAGCCCAGCCCCAGCCCTGCCCCAGCCCCAGCCCCTGGCCGGACCTCAGCCCTGCCCCAGTCCTGGCTCCTGCCCCAGCCCTGGCTCCAGCCCTGGCTCCAGCCCTAGCCCCAGCCCTGCCCATGCCTTGGTTCCAGCCCCAGCCCCAGCCCTGCACCAACCCAGCCCCAGCCCTAGGCCCAGCCTCAAGCCTTGGTCCTGCCCCAGCCCCAGCCCTACCCCAGCCCTTCCCCAGCCTCGGCCACAGCCCCAGCCCCAGCCCCAGCCCTACCCCAGCCCTGAGCAGCCTCGGGCCCAGCCCGGTCCCAGGCCCAGCCCAGACGCCAGCCCAGCCTCAGCCCCGGCCCCAGCCCTGCCCCAGCCCCAGCCCTAGCCCAGCCCTGTCCTCAGCCCAGCCCTAGATGCGCCACAGCCCTGTCTGCAGCCCCAGCCTCAGCCCCAGCCCCACCCTCGTCCCCAGCCAGCCCCTGCCCCAGCCCTACCCCTGCCCAGTCACGGTCCATGCCCAGCCCCAGCCCTGCCCCAGCCCCAGACCCTGCCCCAGCCCTGCCCCAGCCTCAGTCCTGCCCCAGCCCCTGCCCCAGCCCCAGTCCGGGCTCCAGACTCGGCCCCAGCCCAGCCCCAGGCCTAGCCCTGTGCCAGCCCTACCCCAGCCCAGCCCCGGTCCCAGCCCAGCCCAAGCCCTGGCCCAGCCACAGCCTAAACCCCATCCTTGCCCCCAGCCCAGCCCTAGCCCTGCCCCAGTCCCAGCCCCAGCCTAGCCCAAGCCCTGGACCCAGCCCCAGCCCCACCCCAGCCTCATCCCCAGCCCAGGCCCAGTCCTGCCCCAGCCCCAGCCCCAGCCCCAGCCCCAGCCCTTCACCGAACCCAGCCCCAGCCCGGCACCAGCCCTGCCCCAGCTCTGGCACCAGCCCTGTCCCCAGCCCCGGCCCCTGCCCCAGCCCCAGCCCTAGCCCAGCCCTTTCCTCAGCCCCAGCCCCAGCCCCACCATCGGCCCCAGCCCAGCCCCTGCCCAGCCCCTGCCCTGGACCCAGCCCCAGCCCAGCTCCAGCCCCAGCCCTGCCCCAGCCCAGTCCCAGCCACAGCCCCAGCCCCAGCCCCAGCCCAGCCCCAGCCCCATGCCCGGCCCCATCCCCGGCCCCAACCCATCCCTAACCCAGCCCTGTCCCAGCCCCAGCCCTCAGCCCCAGCCCTGCCCTGCCCCAGGCCTAGCCCAGCCGTGTGTGGCCGGTTGATGTTGCCCCCTTAAGAAAGGGAACATGGTGGACGGAAGTTGGTAAACGGAAGGAATAGTCTAAACTAATTTCATTGGACGAGTGGGAGGAAGCACTTTTCGGAACTGGGAGTGAACTGGACATTTCCACGACTTTTCTATCAGTCTTGCTTCCGCCTTTCTACGGTGCGGCTGCTCTCTGTCCCTGTGCTGGGCTTTCTGCCAAGGCTCCGGCCTTGAGAGAAAAACAGATAACAGGCCTGTATACTAACTCCCTTCCAATTAACACGAACTGCTTCTAACTTTTTTTTCCTCTCTTTCCTTTCTCTTTCTATCCCATTCTGGGGAAAGGGGGGGAGAGAGGGGAGAGCGGAGGTGGGGGACCCCTCTCTGCCGAGAGGGGTTACTCTCATTTCTGTGTTACTCTGTTGTATATCTTTGTATATATTGTAGATATTGTAAATTTGTAAATATCTCCCTGCAAACCCTACATCGCTTTGTAAATATAGCTCCACTGCTTTGCTAATTCAGCTTGCGAGTTTTTTTTTTTCCTTTCCCTTCAATTTTTTTCCCTTTTACTTTACAAGGGGGAAGGGAAGAGGCTTCTTGGCCTTACCCCTTCCAACCCACCACACCGTGCCCTCAGCCCAGCCCCAGCCCCAGCCCAAGGCCCAGCCTCAAGCCTAGTCCTGCCCCAGCCCTGGCCTCAATCCAGCCTCAGCCCTACCCCTACCTCAGCCCAGACGCCAGCCCAGCCTCAGCCCCGACCCCAGCCCTGCCCCAGCCCCAGCCCTAGCCCAGCCCTGCCCTCAGCCCAGCCCTAGCTCGGCCACAGCCTTGTCCGCAGCCCCAGCCCAAGCCCCAGCCCCACCCTCGTCCCCAGCGCAGCCTCTGCCCCAGCCCTACCCCTGCCCAGTCACTGTCCATGCCCAGCCCCAGCCCTGCCCCAGCCCCGGCCCCAGCCCTGCCCAAGACTTGCTTCCAGCCCCAGCCCCAGACCTGCCTCAGCCCCAGACCCAGCCCCAGCCGCAGACCCAGCCCCAGCCCTGCCCCAGCCTCAGTCCTGCCCCAGCCCCGGCCCCAGCCCCAGCCCCAGACCTGCCCCAACCTCAGCCCCAGACATGCCCCCAGCCCAGACCTGCCCCCAGCCCCAGCCCAAGGCCCAGCCTCCAGCCTACTCCAGCCCCAGCCCTACCCCAGCCCAGCCCCAGCCCAGCCCCAGCCACAGCCCAGCCCCAGCCCTGGATCCAGCCCCAGTCTCAGCCCCGGCCCCAGCCCTGCCCTAGCCCAGCCCCAGCTGCACCCTCAGCCCCAGCCCTGCTCCAGCCACAGCCCAGCCACAGCCCTGGACCCAGCCCCAGCCCAGCCCCAGCCCCAGCCCTGCCCTAGCCCAGACCCAGCCCTGGACCAAGCCCCACCCCTGAGCCGAACCCAGCCCCAGCCTGGCCCCAGCCCTGCCCTAGCTCCAGCCCTAGCCCTGTCCCCAGCCTCGGCCCGTGCCCCTGCCCCAGTCCCAGTCCTGCCCCATCCCAGCCCCCAGCCCCAGCCCTGCCCCCAGCCCAGCCCCAGCCCCAGCCTGGCCCCAGCCCTGTCCCGAGCCCCAGCCACAGCCCAGCCCCAGGCCCAGCCCCAGCCTAGCCCCAGCCCTGCCCCAGCCGCAGCCCCAGGCCTGACCTCAGCCCTGCCCCAACCCTGGCTCCAGCCCCAGCCCCAGCCATGTCCAAGCCTTGGTTCCAGCCCCAGCCCCAGCCCTGCGCCAACCCAGCCCCAGCCCAAGGCCCAGCCTCAAGCCTAGTCCTGCCCCAGCCCTGGCCCCAATTCAGCCCCAGCCCTACCCCTACCTCAGCTTTAGCCCCAGCCCTATCCGCAGCCCCAGCCCCAGCCCTAGCCCCACCCTCGCCACCAGCCCAGCCCCAGCCCCAACCTTGGCCCCAGCCCAGCCCCAGTTCCAGCCCTGCCCCAGACCTGCCCCAGCCCCTGCCCCCAGCCCCAGCCCGGGCCCAAGACTCGGCCCCAGCCCAGCCCCAGGCCTAGCCCTGTGCCAGCCCTACCCCAGCCCAGCCCCGGTCCCAGCCCAGCCCAAGCCCTGGCCCAGCCACAGCCTAAACCCCATCCTATCCCCCAGCCCAGCCCTAGCCCTGCCCCAGTCCCAGCCCCAGCCTAGCCCTAGCCCTGGACCCAGCCCCAGCCCCACCCCAGCCTCATCCCCAGCCCAAGCCCAGTCCTGCCCCAGCCCCAGCCCTTCACCGAACCCAGCCCAAGCCCGGCACCAGCCCTGCCCCAGCTCTGGCACCAGACCTGTGCCCAGCCCCGGCCCCTGCCCCAGCCCCAGCCCCTAGCCCAGCCCTAACCTCAGCCCCAGCCCCAGCCCCACCATCGGCCCCAGCCCAGCCCCTGCCCAGCCCCTGCCCTGGACCCAGCCCCAGCCCCATCCCTGCCCCCAGCCCAGCCCCAGCCCCAGCCCTACCCCAGCCCTGCCACAGCCTCGGGCCCAGCCCAGCCCAAGCTCAGCCCAAGCCCCACCCTCAGCCCCAGACCAGCCCCAGCCCCAGCCCTGCCCTAGCCCAGACCCAGCCCTGGACCAAGCCCCAGCCCTGAGCCGAACCAAGCCCCAGCCTGGCCCCAGCCCTGCCCTAGCTCCAGCCCTAGCCCTGTCCCCAGCCTCGGCCCGTGCCCCTGCCCCAGTCCCAGTCCTGCCCCATCCCAGCCCCCAGCCCCAGCCCTGCCCTCAGCCCAGCCCCAGACCCAGCCGGGCCCCAGCCCTGTCCCCAGCCCTAGCCCAGCCCCAGCCCTGCCCCAGCCCCAGCCCCTGGCCGGACCTCAGCCGTGCCCCAGCCCTGGCTCCTGCCCCATCCCTGGCTCCAGCCCTAGCCCCAGCCCTGCCCATGCCTTGGTTCCAGCCCCAGCCCCAGGCCTAGCCCAGCTGTGCCCTCAGCCCAGACCCAGCCACAGCCGAGCCCAGCCCCAGCCCTACCCCAGCCCTGCCGCAGCCTCGGGCCCAGCCCTGTCCCAGGCCTAGCCCAGACCCCAGCCCAGCCTCAGCCCCGGCCCCAGCCCTGCCGCAGCCTCGGGCCCAGCCCTGTCCCAGGCCCAGCCCAGACCCCAGCCCAGCCTCAGCCCCGGCCCCAGCCCTGCCCCAGCCCCAGCCCTAGCCCAGCCCTGCCCTCAGCCCAGCCCTAGATCGGCCACAGCCCTGTCCGCAGTCCCAGCCCCAGCCCAGCCCCAGCCCAGCCCCAGCCACAGCCCAGCCCCAGCCCTGGATCCAGCCCCAGTCGCAGCCCCGGCCCCAGCCCTGCCCTAGCCCAGCCCCAGCCGCACCCTCAGCCCCAGCCCAGCTCCAGCCACAGCCCAGCCACAGCCCTGGACCCAGCCCCAGCCCAGCCCCAGCTCCAGCCCTGCCCTAGCCCAGCCCCAGCCCTGGACCAAGCCCCACCCCTGAGACAAACCCAGCCCCAGCCTGGCCCCAGCCCTGCCCTAGCTCCAGCCCTAGCCCTGTCTCCAGCCTCGGCCCGTGCCCCTGCCCCAGTCCCAGTCCTGCCCCAGCCCAGCCCCCAGCCCCAGCCCTGCCCCCAGCCCAGCCCCAGACCCAGCCTGGCCCCAGCCCTGTCCCGAGCCCCAGCCACAGCCCAGCCCCAGCCCCACCCTCGTCCCCAGACCAGCCCCAGCCGCAGCCCCAGGCCTGACCTCAGCCCTGCCCCAACCCTGGCTCCAGCCCCAGCCCCAGCCCTGCCCAAGCCTTGGTTCCAGCCCCAGCCCCAGCCCTGCGCCAACCCAGCCCAGCCCAAGGCCCAGTCTCAAGCCTAGTCCTGCCCCAGCCCTGGCCCCAATCCAGCCCCAGCCCTACCCCTACCTCAGCTTTAGCCCCAGCCCTATCCGCAGCCCCAGCCCCAGCCCCAGCCACACCCTCGCCACCAGCCCAGCCCCAGCCCCAACCTTGGCCCCAGCCCAGCCCCAGTTCCAGCCCCTGCCCCAGCACTGCCCCTGCCCCAGCCCTGCCCCTGCCCCAGCCCCAGCCCGGGCCCCAGACTCGGCCCCAGCCCAGCCCCAGGCCTAGCCCTGTGCCAGCCCTACCCCAGCCCAGCCCCGGTCCCAGCCCAGCCCAAGCCCTGGCCCAGCCCCAGCCCAAACCCCATCCTTGCCCCCAGCCCAGCCCTAGCCCTGCCCCAGTCCCAGCCCCAGCCCAGCCGCAGCCCTGGACCCAGCCCCAGCTCTACCCCAGCCTCATCCCCAGCCCGGGCCCCAGCCCTGCCCCAGCTCTGGCCCCAGCCCTGTACCCAGCCCAGCCCCTGCCCTCAGCCCCAGCCCCAGCCCCACCATCGGCCCCAGCCCAGCCCCTGCCCCAGCCCTGCCCCGGCCCAGCCCCAGCCCCTGCCCAGACCCTGCCCTGGACCCACGCCCCAGCCCAGCCCCAGCTCCAGCCCCAGCCCTGCCCCAGCCCAGCCCCAGCCACAGCCCAGCCCCAGCCCTGCCCTGGGACCCAGCCCCAGCCCCACACTAGCCTCCTCCCCAGCCCAGGCCCAGCCCTGTCCCAGCCCACGCCCCAGCCCCAGCCCCAGCCCTGCCCCCATCCCAGCCCCAGCCCCAGCCCTGCCCCAGCCCAGCCCCAGCAACCGCCCAGCCGCAGCCCCAGCCTTGCCCCAGTCCCTGCCCCATCCCAGTCCTGATCCCAGCCTGGCCCCAGCCCAGCCCCAGCTCTGCCCCAGCCTAGCCCCAGTCCAGGCCCAGCCCTGCCCCAGCCCCAGCCCCACCCCCGGCCCCAGCCCCGACCCCAGCCCAGCCCTAGCCCAGCCCTGCCCCAGCCTCAGCCCTGCACCGAACCCAGCCCCAGCCCGGCCCCAGCCCTGCCCCAGCTCTGGTCCCAGCCCTGTCCCCAGCCCCACCCTCAGCCCCAGCCCAGCCCCAGCCCCAGCCCAGCCCTAGCCCTGTCCCCAGCCTCGGCCCGTGCCCCTGCCCCAGTCCCAGTCCTGCCCCAGCCCAGCCCCCAGCCCCAGCCCTGCCCTCAGCCCAGCCCCAGACCCAGCCTGGCCCCAGCCCTGTCCCCCGGCCCCAGCCCCATCCCAGCCCTGTCCCAGTCCCAGCCCCAGCCCAGCCCCAGCCCAGCCCCAGCCACCACCCAGCCACAGCCCTGCCCCCAGCCCAGCCCCAGCACCACCCTGGACCCAGCCCCAGCCACAGCCCTGCCCCAGCCCTGCCCCAGCCTAGCCCCAGCCCCAGCCCAGCCCCTGCCCTGGACCCAGCCCCAGAACCACCCCAGCCTCATCTCCAGCCCAGGCCCAGCTCAGCGCCAGCCCAGCCCCAGCCCCAGCCCTGCCCTAGCCCAGACCCAGCCCTGGACCAAGCCCCACCCCTGAGCCAAACCCAGCCCCAGCCCAGGCCCAGCCCTGCCCTAGCTCCAGCCCTAGCCCTGTCCCCAGCCTCGGCCCGTGCCCCTGCCCCAGTCCCAGTCCTGCCCCATCCCAGCCCCCAGCCCCAGCCCTGCCCCCAGCCCAGCCCCAGCCCCAGCCTGGCCCCAGCCCTGTCCCGAGCCCCAGCCACAGCCCAGCCCCAGGCCCAGCCCCAGCCTAGCCCCAGCCCTGCCCCAGCCGCAGCCCCAGGCCTGACCTCAGCCCTGCCCCAACCCTGGCTCCAGCCCCAGCCCCAGCCATGTCCAAGCCTTGGTTCCAGCCCCAGCCCCAGCCCTGCGCCAACCCAGCCCCAGCCCAAGGCCCAGCCTCAAGCCTAGTCCTGCCCCCAGCCCTGGCCCCAATTCAGCCCCAGCCCTACCCCTACCTCAGCTTTAGCCCCAGCCCTATCCGCAGCCCCAGCCCCAGCCCTAGCCCCACCCTCGCCACCAGCCCAGCCCCAGCCCCAACCTTGGCCCCAGCCCAGCCCCAGTTCCAGCCCTGCCCCAGACCTGCCCCAGCCCCTGCCCCCAGCCCCAGCCCGGGCCCAAGACTCGGCCCCAGCCCAGCCCCCAGGCCTAGCCCTGTGCCAGCCCTACCCCAGCCCAGCCCCGGTCCCAGCCCAGCCCAAGCCCTGGCCCAGCCACAGCCTAAACCCCATCCTATCCCCCAGCCCAGCCCTAGCCCTGCCCCAGTCCCAGCCCCAGCCTAGCCCTAGCCCTGGACCCAGCCCCAGCCCCACCCCAGCCTCATCCCCAGCCCAAGCCCAGTCCTGCCCCAGCCCCAGCCCTTCACCGAACCCAGCCCAAGCCCGGCACCAGCCCTGCCCCAGCTCTGGCACCAGACCTGTGCCCAGCCCCGGCCCCTGCCCCAGCCCCAGCCCTAGCCCAGCCCTAACCTCAGCCCCAGCCCCCAGCCCCACCATCGGCCCCAGCCCAGCCCCTGCCCAGCCCCTGCCCTGGACCCAGCCCCAGCCCCATCCCTGCCCCCAGCCCAGCCCCAGCCCCAGCCCTACCCCAGCCCTGCCACAGCCTCGGGCCCAGCCCAGCCCAAGCTCAGCCCAAGCCCCACCCTCAGCCCCAGACCAGCCCCAGCCCCAGCCCTGCCCTAGCCCAGACCCAGCCCTGGACCAAGCCCCAGCCCTGAGCCGAACCAAGCCCCAGCCTGGCCCCAGCCCTGCCCTAGCTCCAGCCCTAGCCCTGTCCCCAGCCTCGGCCCGTGCCCCTGCCCCAGTCCCAGTCCTGCCCCATCCCAGCCCCCAGCCCCAGCCCTGCCCTCAGCCCAGCCCCAGACCCAGCCGGGCCCCAGCCCTGTCCCCAGCCCTAGCCCAGCCCCAGCCCTGCCCCAGCCCCAGCCCCTGGCCGGACCTCAGCCGTGCCCCAGCCCTGGCTCCTGCCCCATCCCTGGCTCCAGCCCTAGCCCCAGCCCTGCCCATGCCTTGGTTCCAGCCCCAGCCCCAGGCCTAGCCCAGCTGTGCCCTCAGCCCAGACCCAGCCACAGCCGAGCCCAGCCCCAGCCCTACCCCAGCCCTGCCGCAGCCTCGGGCCCAGCCCTGTCCCAGGCCTAGCCCAGACCCCAGCCCAGCCTCAGCCCCGGCCCCAGCCCTGCCGCAGCCTCGGGCCCAGCCCTGTCCCAGGCCCCAGCCCAGACCCCAGCCCAGCCTCAGCCCCGGCCCCAGCCCTGCCCCAGCCCCAGCCCTAGCCCAGCCCTGCCCTCAGCCCAGCCCTAGATCGGCCACAGCCCTGTCCGCAGTCCCAGCCCCAGCCCAGCCCCAGCCCAGCCCCAGCCACAGCCCAGCCCCAGCCCTGGATCCAGCCCCAGTCGCAGCCCCGGCCCCAGCCCTGCCCTAGCCCAGCCCCAGCCGCACCCTCAGCCCCAGCCCAGCTCCAGCCACAGCCCAGCCACAGCCCTGGACCCAGCCCCAGCCCAGCCCCAGCTCCAGCCCTGCCCTAGCCCAGCCCCAGCCCTGGACCAAGCCCCACCCCTGAGACAAACCCAGCCCCAGCCTGGCCCCAGCCCTGCCCTAGCTCCAGCCCTAGCCCTGTCTCCAGCCTCGGCCCGTGCCCCTGCCCCAGTCCCAGTCCCTGCCCCAGCCCAGCCCCCAGCCCCAGCCCTGCCCCCAGCCCAGCCCCAGACCCAGCTGGCCCCAGCCCTGTCCCGAGCCCCAGCCACAGCCCAGCCCCAGCCCCACCCTCGTCCCCAGACCAGCCCCAGCCGCAGCCCCAGGCCTGACCTCAGCCCTGCCCCAACCCTGGCTCCAGCCCCAGCCCCAGCCCTGCCCAAGCCTTGGTTCCAGCCCCAGCCCCAGCCCTGCGCCAACCCAGCCCAGCCCAAGGCCCAGTCTCAAGCCTAGTCCTGCCCCAGCCCTGGCCCCAATCCAGCCCCAGCCCTACCCCTACCTCAGCTTTAGCCCCAGCCCTATCCGCAGCCCCAGCCCCAGCCCCAGCCACACCCTCGCCACCAGCCCAGCCCCAGCCCCAACCTTGGCCCCAGCCCAGCCCCAGTTCCAGCCCCTGCCCCAGCACTGCCCCTGCCCCAGCCCTGCCCCCTGCCCCAGCCCCAGCCCGGGCCCCAGACTCGGCCCCAGCCCAGCCCCAGGCCTAGCCCTGTGCCAGCCCTACCCAGCCCAGCCCCGGTCCCAGCCCAGCCCAAGCCCTGGCCCAGCCCCAGCCCAAACCCCATCCTTGCCCCCAGCCCAGCCCTAGCCCTGCCCCAGTCCCAGCCCCAGCCCAGCCGCAGCCCTGGACCCAGCCCCAGCTCTACCCCAGCCTCATCCCCAGCCCGGCCCCAGCCCTGCCCCAGCTCTGGCCCCAGCCCTGTACCCAGCCCAGCCCCTGCCCTCAGCCCCCAGCCCCAGCCCCACCATCGGCCCCAGCCCAGCCCCTGCCCCAGCCCTGCCCCGGCCCAGCCCCAGCCCCTGCCCAGACCCTGCCCTGGACCCACGCCCCAGCCCAGCCCCAGCTCCAGCCCCAGCCCTGCCCCAGCCCAGCCCCAGCCACAGCCCAGCCCCAGCCCTGCCCTGGACCCAGCCCCAGCCCCACACTAGCCTCCTCCCCAGCCCAGGCCCAGCCCTGTCCCAGCCCACGCCCCAGCCCCAGCCCCAGCCCTGCCCCCATCCCAGCCCCAGCCCCAGCCCTGCCCCAGCCCAGCCCCAGCAACCGCCCAGCCGCAGCCCCAGCCTTGCCCCAGTCCCTGCCCCATCCCAGTCCTGATCCCAGCCTGGCCCCAGCCCAGCCCCAGCTCTGCCCCAGCCTAGCCCCAGTCCAGGCCCAGCCCTGCCCCAGCCCCCAGCCCCACCCCCGGCCCCAGCCCCGACCCCAGCCCAGCCCTAGCCCAGCCCTGCCCCAGCCTCAGCCCTGCACCGAACCCAGCCCCAGCCCGGCCCCAGCCCTGCCCCAGCTCTGGTCCCAGCCCTGTCCCCAGCCCCACCCTCAGCCCCAGCCCAGCCCCAGCCCCAGCCCAGCCCTAGCCCTGTCCCCAGCCTCGGCCCGTGCCCCTGCCCCAGTCCCAGTCCTGCCCCAGCCCAGCCCCCAGCCCCAGCCCTGCCCTCAGCCCAGCCCCAGACCCAGCCTGGCCCCAGCCCTGTCCCCGGCCCCAGCCCCATCCCAGCCCTGTCCCAGTCCCAGCCCCAGCCCAGCCCCAGCCCAGCCCCAGCCACCACCCAGCCACAGCCCTGCCCCCAGCCCAGCCCCAGCACCACCCTGGACCCAGCCCCAGCCACAGCCCTGCCCCCAGCCCTGCCCAGCCTAGCCCCAGCCCCAGCCCAGCCCCTGCCCTGGACCCAGCCCCAGAACCACCCCAGCCTCATCTCCAGCCCAGGCCCAGCTCAGCGCCAGCCCAGCCCCAGCCCCAGCCCTGCCCTAGCCCAGACCCAGCCCTGGACCAAGCCCCACCCCTGAGCCAAACCCAGCCCCAGCCCAGGCCCAGCCCTGCCCTAGCTCCAGCCCTAGCCCTGTCCCCAGCCTCGGCCCGTGCCCCTGCCCCAGTCCCAGTCCTGCCCCATCCCAGCCCCCAGCCCCAGCCCTGCCCCAGCCCAGCCCCAGACCCAGCCTGGCCCCAGCCCTGTCCCGAGCCCCAGCCACAGCCCAGCCCCAGGCCCAGCCCCAGCCTAGCCCCAGCCCTGCCCCAGCCGCAGCCCCAGGCCTGACCTCAGCCCTGCCCCAACCCTGGCTCCAGCCCCAGCCCCAGCCCTGCCCAAGCCTTGGTTCCAGCCCCAGCCCCAGCCCTGCGCCAACCCAGCCCCCAGCCCAAGGCCCAGTCTCAAGCCTAGTCCTGCCCCAGCCCTGGCCCCAATCCAGCCCCAGCCCTACCCCTACCTCAGCTTTAGCCCCAGTCCTATCCGCAGCCCCAGCCCCAGCCCCAGCCACACCCTCGCCACCAGCCCAGCCCCAGCCCCAACCTTGGCCCCAGCCCAGCCCCAGTTCCAGCCCCTGCCCCAGCACTGCCCTTGCCCCAGCCCTGCCCCTGCCCAGCCCCAGCCCGGGCCCCAGACTCGGCCCCAGCCCCAGCCCCAGGCCTAGCCCTGTGCCAGCCCTACCCCAGCCCAGCCCCGGTCCCAGCCCAGCCCAAGCCCTGGCCCAGCCCCAGCCCAAACCCCATCCTTGCCCCCCAGCCCAGCCCTAGCCCTGCCCCAGTCCCAGCCCCAGCCCAGCCGCAGCCCTGGACCCAGCCCCAGCCCTACCCCAGCCTCATCCCCAGCCCGGCCCCAGCCCTGCCCCAGCTCTGGCCCCAGCCCTGTACCCAGCCCAGCCCCTGCCCTCAGCCCCAGCCCCAGCCCCACCATCGGCCCCAGCCCAGCCCCGGCCCCTGCCCAGACCCTGCCCTGGACCCAGCCCCAGCCCAGCCCCAGCTCCAGCCCCAGCTCTGCCCCAGCCCAGCCCCAGCCACAGCCCAGCCCCAGCCCTGCCCTGGACCCAGCCCCAGCCCCACACCAGCCTCCTCCCCAGCCCAGGCCCAGCCCTGCCCCAGCCCACGCCCCAGCCCCAGCTCCAGCCCTGCCCCCATCCCAGCCCCAGCCCCAGCCCTGCCCAAGCCTTGGTTCCAGCCCCAGCCCCAGCCCCTGCGCCAACCCAGCCCCAGCCCAAGGCCCAGTCTCAAGCCTAGTCCTGCCCCAGCCCTGGCCCCAATCCAGCCCCAGCCCTACCCCTACCTCAGCTTTAGCCCCAGCCCTATCCGCAGCCCCAGGCCCAGCCCCAGCCACACCCTCGCCACCAAGCCCAGCCCCAGCCCCAACCTTGGCCCCAGCCCAGCCCCAGTTCCAGCCCCTGCCCCAGCACTGCCCTTGCCCCAGCCCTGCCCCTGCCCCAGCCCCAGCCCGGGCCCCAGACTCGGCCCCAGCCCAGCCCCAGGCCTAGCCCTGTGCCAGCCCTACCCCAGCCCAGCCCCGGTCCCCAGCCCAGCCCAAGCCCTGGCCCAGCCCCAGCCCAAACCCCATCCTTGCCCCCAGCCCAGCCCTAGCCCTGCCCCAGTCCCAGCCCCAGCCCAGCCGCAGCCCTGGACCCAGCCCCAGCCCTACCCCAGCCTCATCCCCAGCCCGGCCCCCAGCCCTGCCCCAGCTCTGGCCCCAGCCCTGTACCCAGCCCAGCCCCTGCCCTCAGCCCCAGCCCCAGCCCCACCATCGGCCCCAGCCCAGCCCCTGCCCCAGGCCTGCCCCGGCCCAGCCCCAGCCCCTGCCCAGACCCTGCCCTGGACCCAGCCCCCAGCCCAGCCCCAGCTCCAGCCCCAGCCCTGCCCCAGCCCAGCCCCAGCCACAGCCCAGCCCCAGCCCTGCCCTGGACCCAGCCCCAGCCCCACACCAGCCTCCTCCCCAGCCCAGGCCCAGCCCTGCCCCAGCCCACGCCCCAGCCCCTGCCCCAGCGTTGCCCCCAGCCCAGCCCCAGCCCCAGCCCTGCCCCAGCCCAGCCCCAGCAACCGCCCAGCCGCAGCCCCAGCCTTGCCCCAGTCCCTGCCCCATCCCAGTCCTGATCCCAGCCTGGCCTCAGCCCAGCCCCAGCTCTGCCCCAGCCTAGCTCCAGTCCAGGCCCAGCCCTGCCCCAGCCCCAGCCCCAACCCCAGCCCCAGCCCCGACCCAGCCCAGCCCTAGCCCAGCCCTGCCCAAGCCTCAGCCCTGCACCGAACCCAGCCCCAGCCCGGCCCCAGCCCTGCCCCCAGCTCTGGCCCCAGCCCTGTCCCCAGCCCCACCCTCAGCCCCAGCCCAGCCCCAGCCCCAGCCCAGCCCTAGCCCTGTCCCCAGCCTCGGCCCGTGCCCGTGCCCCAGTCCCAGTCCTGCCCCATTCCAGCCCCCAGCCCCAGCCCTGCCCTCAGCCCAGCCCCAGACCCAGCCTGGCCCCAGCCCTGTCCCCGACCCCAGCCCCATCCCAGCCCTGTCCCAGTCCCAGCCCCAGCCCAGCCCCAGCCCAGCCCCAGCCACCACCCAGCCACAGCCCTGCCCCCAGCCCAGCCCCAGCACCACCCTGGACCCAGCCCCAGCCACAGCCCTGCCCCAGCCCTGCCCCAGCCTAGCCCCAGCCCCAGCCCAGCCCCTGCCCTGGACCCAGCCCCAGAACCACCCCAGCCTCATCTCCAGCCCAGGCCCAGCCCTGCCCCAGCCCAGCCCAGCCCCTCCCCATCCCTGCCCCCCAGCCCAGACCCAGCCCCAGCCCTGGACCCAGCCCCAGCCCCACCCTCTCCCAGTCCTCTCCCAGTCCCTGCCCCAGCCCCACCCCCGGCCCCAGCCCCGGCCCCAGCCCAGCCCTGCCCCAGCCCCCGCCCTGCCCCAGCCCCAGCCCTGCACCGAACCCAGGCCCAGCCCAGCCCCAGCCCTGCCCCAGCCCAGCCCTGCCCCGGCCCACCCCCAGCCCCAGCCCCAGCCCCAGCCCCAGCCAAGCCCCACTCACGGCCTCATCCCCGCCTCAGCCAAGCCCTGCCCCAGCCCCAACCCTGCACCGAACCCAGCCCCAGCCCGGCCCCAGCCCTGCCGCAGCCCAGCCCTGCCCCGGCCCAGCCACAGCCACAGCCCAGACCCAGCCCTGGATCCAGCCCCATCCCCAGCCCCATCCCTAGCCCAACCCCAGCCCTGCACCAACCCAGCCCCAGCCCAAGGCCCAGCCTCAAGCCTAGTCCTGCCCCACCCAAGCCCCAGCCCAGCCCCAGCCCCAGCCCTACCCCAGCCCTGCCGCAGCCTCGGGCCCAGCCCAGCCCAAGCTCAGCCCAAGCCCCACCCTCAGCCCCAGCCCAGCCCCAGCCCCAGCCCTGCCCTAGCCCAGACCCAGCCCTGGACCAAGCCCCACCCCTGAGCCGAACCCAGCCCCAGCCTGGCCCCAGCCCTGCCCTAGCTCCAGCCCTAGCCCTGTCCCCAGCCTCGGCCCATACCCCTGCCCCAGTCCCAGTCCTGCCCCATCCCAGCCCCCAGCCCCAGCCCTGCCCTCAGCCCAGCCCCAGCCCTGGATCCAGCCCCAGTCGCAGCCCCAGCCCCAGCCCCAGCCCAACCCCAGCCACAGCCCTGCCCCAGCCCTGGACCCAGCCCCAGCCCCAGCCCCACCCCCGGCCCCAGCCCCAGCCCCCAGCCATCCCTAGCCCAGCCCTGTCCCAGCCCCAGCCCTAGCCCAGCCCTGCCCTGCCCTGCCCCCAGTCCCAGTCCTGCCCCATCCCAAGCCCCCAGCCCCAGCCCTGCCCTCAGCCCAGCCCCAGACCCAGCCTGGCCCCAGCCCTGTCCCCAGCCCCAGCACCAGGCCCAGCCCCAGCCCCAGGCCCAGCCCCAGCCCCAGCCCCAGCCCCAGCCCTGCCCCAGCTGCAGCCCCAGGCCTGACCTCAGCCCTGCTCCAGCCCTGGCTCCTGCCCCAGCCCTGGCTCCAGCCCCAGCCCCAGCCATGCCCATGCCTTGGTTCCAGCCCCAGCCCCAGCCCTGCGCCAGCCCAGCTCCAGCCCAAGGCCCAGCCTCAAGCTTAGTCCTGCCCCAGTCCTGGCCCCAATCCAGCCCCAGCCCTACCCCTACCTCAGCCCTAGCCCCAGCCCCACCCTCAAGCCCCAGCCCAGCTCCAGCCACCTGCCCAGCCCCACCCTGGACCCAGCCCCAGCCCCAGCCCCAGCCTAGCCCCACCCAGCCCCTGCCCAGCCCCAGCCCCAGCCCCAGTCCAGCCCCTGCCCTGGACCCAGTCCCAGCCCCAGCCCAGCCCCAGCCCAGCCCCAGCCCCACCCTGGACCCAGCCCCAGCCCCAGCCCACCCCCAGCCCAGCCCAGCCCCAGCCCCAGTCCAGCCCCTGCCCTGGACCCAGTCCCAGCCCCAGCCCTGCACCGAACCCAGCACCAGCCCGGCCCCAGTCCTGTCCCCAGCCCTGTCCCCAGCCCCAGCCCCTGCCCCAGCCCCAGCCCCAGCCCAACCCCAGCCCAAGCCCAGCCCCTGCCCTGGACCCAGCCCCAGCCCAGCCCCAGCTCCAGGTCCAGCAATGCCCCAGCCCAGCCCCAGCCACAGCCCAGCCCCAACCCTGGACCCAGCCCCAGTCGCAGCCCCGGGCCCAGCCCTGCCCTAGCCCAGCCAAGCCCATCTCCAGCCCCAGTCCCAGCCCCAGCCCCAGCCCCAGCCCAACCCCAGCCACAGCCCTGCCCCAGCCCTGGACCCAGCCCCAGCCCCAGCCCCACCCCCGGCCCCAGCCACAGCCCCAGCCCATCCCTAGCCAGCCCTGTCCCAGGCCCCAGCCCTAGCCCAGCCCTGCCCTGCCCCAGTCCCAGCCCCAGCCCCGGCCCCAGCCCCTGCCCCAGCCCCAGCCCCTGGCCGGACCTCAGCCGTGCCCCAGCCCTGGCTCCTGCCCCATCCCTGGCTCCAGCCCTAGCCCCAGCCCTGCCCATGCCTTGGTTCCAGCCCCAGGCCCAGGCCTAGCCCAGCTGGGCCCTCAACCCAGACCCAGCCCCAGCCCAGCCCAGCCCCAGACCTACCCCAGCCCTGCCGCAGCCTCGGGCCCAGCCCTGTCCCAGGCCTAGCCCAGACCCCAGCCCAGCCTCAGCCCCGGCCCCAGCCCTGCCGCAGCCTCGGGCCCAGCCCCTGTCCCAGGCCCAGCCCAGACCCCAGCCCAGCCTCAGCCCCGGCCCCAGCCCTGCCCCAGCCCCAGCCCTAGCCCAGCCCTGCCCTCAGCCCCAGCCCTAGATCGGCCACAGCCCTGTCCGCAGTCCCAGCCCCAGCCCCAGCCCCACCCTCGTCCCCAGACCAGCCCCTGCCCCTGCCCCAGCCCTACCCCTGCCCAGTCACGGTCCATGCCCAGCCCCAGCCCTGCCCCAGCCCCGGCCCCAGGCCCAGCCCCAGCCCTGCCCAAGACTTGCTTCCAGCCCCAGCCCCAGCCCTGCCTCAGCCCCAGACGCAGCCCCAGCCCCAGCCCCAGCCCCAGCCCTGCCCCTGCCCAGTCACGGTCCGTGCCCAGCCCCAGCCCTGCCCCAGCCCCGGCCCCAGGCCCAGCCCCAGCCCTGCCCAAGACTTGCTTCCAGCCCCAGCCCCAGCCCTGCCTCAGCCCCAGACGCAGCCCCAGCCCCAGACCCAGCCCCAGCCCTGCCCCTGCCCCAGTCACGGTCCATGCCCAGCCCCAGCCCTGCCCCAGCCCCGGCCCCAGGCCCAGCCCCAGCCCTGCCCAAGACTTGCTTCCAGCCCCAGCCCCAGCCCTGCCTCAGCCCCAGACGCAGCCCCAGCCCCAGCCCCAGCCCCAGCCCTGCCCC
>NW_027143287.1:0-68907 GCF_026170545.1 Melanerpes formicivorus
AATTGGATTTGGTGCTAGGTCTTTCCCTTTAGGTTTTACCCCAACAATGTTTTCATTAGTTTCGCTCACTCTCGAAATCAAGCATTTTACAGCAGGTTGGAGCAGCCTGTATCTCAGCACAGGAATAAGGTAGGGAAGAATTCTAAGGATCATTTTGACTGCCTCCAGAAGTTAGATCAGATGGCAAATTGGATTTGGTGCTAGGTCTTTCCCTTTAGGTTTTACCCCAACAATGTTTTCATTAGTTTCGCTCACTCTCGAAATCAAGCATTTTACAGCAGGTTGGAGCAGCCTGTATCTCAGCACAGGAATAAGGTAGGGAAGAATTCTAAGGCTCATTTTGACTGCCTCCAGAAGTTAGATCAGATGGCAAATTGGATTTGGTGCTAGGTCTTTCCCTTTAGGTTTTACCCCAACAATGTTTTCATTAGTTTCGCTCACTCTCGAAATCAAGCATTTTACAGCAGGTTGGAGCAGCCTGTATCTCAGCACAGGAATAAGGTAGGGAAGAATTCTAAGGATCATTTTGACTGCCTCCAGAAGTTAGATCAGATGGCAAATTGGATTTGGTGCTAGGTCTTTCCCTTTAGGTTTTACCCCAACAATGTTTTCATTAGTTTCGCTCACTCTCGAAATCAAGCATTTTACAGCAGGTTGGAGCAGCCTGTATCTCAGCACAGGAATAAGGTAGGGAAGAATTCAAATGCTCATTTTGACTGCCTCCAGAAGTTAGATCAGATGGCAAATTGGATTTGGTGCTAGGTCTTTCCCTTTAGGTTTTACCCCAACAATGTTTTCATTAGTTTCGCTCACTCTCGAAATCAAGCATTTTACAGCAGGTTGGAGCAGCCTGTATCTCAGCACAGGAATAAGGTAGGGAAGAATTCAAATGCTCATTTTGACTGCCTCCAGAAGTTAGATCAGATGGCAAATTGGATTTGGTGCTAGGTCTTTCCCTTTAGGTTTTACCCCAACAATGTTTTCATTAGTTTCGCTCACTCTCGAAATCAAGCATTTTACAGCAGGTTGGAGCAGCCTGTATCTCAGCACAGGAATAAGGTAGGGAAGAATTCTAAGGCTCATTTTGACTGCCTCCAGAAGTTAGATCAGATGGCAAATTGGATTTGGTGCTAGGTCTTTCCCTTTAGGTTTTACCCCAACAATGTTTTCATTAGTTTCGCTCACTCTCGAAATCAAGCATTTTACAGCAGGTTGGAGCAGCCTGTATCTTAGCACAGGAATAAGGTAGGGAAGAATTCTAAGGCTCATTTTGACTGCCTCCAGAAGTTAGATCAGATGGCAAATTGGATTTGGTGCTAGGTCTTTCCCTTTAGGTTTTACCCCAACAATGTTTTCATTAGTTTCGCTCACTCTCGAAATCAAGCATTTTACAGCAGGTTGGAGCAGCCTGTATCTCAGCACAGGAATAAGGTAGGGAAGAATTCAAAGGCTCATTTTGACTGCCTCCAGAAGTTAGATCAGATGGCAAATTGGATTTGGTGCTAGGTCTTTCCCTTTAGGTTTTACCCCAACAATGTTTTCATTAGTTTCGCTCACTCTCGAAATCAAGCATTTTACAGCAGGTTGGAGCAGCCTGTATCTTAGCACAGGAATAAGGTAGGGAAGAATTCTAAGGCTCATTTTGACTGCCTCCAGAAGTTAGATCAGATGGCAAATTGGATTTGGTGCTAGGTCTTTCCCTTTAGGTTTTACCCCAACAATGTTTTCATTAGTTTCGCTCACTCTCGAAATCAAGCATTTTACAGCAGGTTGGAGCAGCCTGTATCTCAGCACAGGAATAAGGTAGGGAAGAATTCAAAGGCTCATTTTGACTGCCTCCAGAAGTTAGATCAGATGGCAAATTGGATTTGGTGCTAGGTCTTTCCCTTTAGGTTTTACCCCAACAATGTTTTCATTAGTTTCGCTCACTCTCGAAATCAAGCATTTTACAGCAGGTTGGAGCAGCCTGTATCTCAGCACAGGAATAAGGTAGGGAAGAATTCTAAGGCTCATTTTGACTGCCTCCAGAAGTTAGATCAGATGGCAAATTGGATTTGGTGCTAGGTCTTTCCCTTTAGGTTTTACCCCAACAATGTTTTCATTAGTTTTCGCTCACTCTCGAAATCAAGCATTTTACAGCAGGTTGGAGCAGCCTGTATCTCAGCACAGGAATAAGGTAGGGAAGAATTCTAAGGCTCATTTTGACTGCCTCCAGAAGTTAGATCAGATGGCAAATTGGATTTGGTGCTAGGTCTTTCCCTTTAGGTTTTACCCCAACAATGTTTTCATTAGTTTCGCTCACTCTCGAAATCAAGCATTTTACAGCAGGTTGGAGCAGCCTGTATCTCAGCACAGGAATAAGGTAGGGAAGAATTCTAAGGATCATTTTGACTGCCTCCAGAAGTTAGATCAGATGGCAAATTGGATTTGGTGCTAGGTCTTTCCCTTTAGGTTTTACCCCAACAATGTTTTCATTAGTTTCGCTCACTCTCGAAATCAAGCATTTTACAGCAGGTTGGAGCAGCCTGTATCTCAGCACAGGAATAAGGTAGGGAAGAATTCAAATGCTCATTTTGACTGCCTCCAGAAGTTAGATCAGATGGCAAATTGGATTTGGTGCTAGGTCTTTCCCTTTAGGTTTTACCCCAACAATGTTTTCATTAGTTTCGCTCACTCTCGAAATCAAGCATTTTACAGCAGGTTGGAGCAGCCTGTATCTCAGCACAGGAATAAGGTAGGGAAGAATTCTAAGGATCATTTTGACTGCCTCCAGAAGTTAGATCAGATGGCAAATTGGATTTGGTGCTAGGTCTTTCCCTTTAGGTTTTACCCCAACAATGTTTTCATTAGTTTCGCTCACTCTCGAAATCAAGCATTTTACAGCAGGTTGGAGCAGCCTGTATCTCAGCACAGGAATAAGGTAGGGAAGAATTCAAATGCTCATTTTGACTGCCTCCAGAAGTTAGATCAGATGGCAAATTGGATTTGGTGCTAGGTCTTTCCCTTTAGGTTTTACCCCAACAATGTTTTCATTAGTTTCGCTCACTCTCGAAATCAAGCATTTTACAGCAGGTTGGAGCAGCCTGTATCTCAGCACAGGAATAAGGTAGGGAAGAATTCTAAGGCTCATTTTGACTGCCTCCAGAAGTTAGATCAGATGGCAAATTGGATTTGGTGCTAGGTCTTTCCCTTTAGGTTTTACCCCAACAATGTTTTCATTAGTTTCGCTCACTCTCGAAATCAAGCATTTTACAGCAGGTTGGAGCAGCCTGTATCTCAGCACAGGAATAAGGTAGGGAAGAATTCTAAGGCTCATTTTGACTGCCTCCAGAAGTTAGATCAGATGGCAAATTGGATTTGGTGCTAGGTCTTTCCCTTTAGGTTTTACCCCAACAATGTTTTCATTAGTTTCGCTCACTCTCGAAATCAAGCATTTTACAGCAGGTTGGAGCAGCCTGTATCTCAGCACAGGAATAAGGTAGGGAAGAATTCTAAGGCTCATTTTGACTGCCTCCAGAAGTTAGATCAGATGGCAAATTGGATTTGGTGCTAGGTCTTTCCCTTTAGGTTTTACCCCAACAATGTTTTCATTAGTTTCGCTCACTCTCGAAATCAAGCATTTTACAGCAGGTTGGAGCAGCCTGTATCTCAGCACAGGAATAAGGTAGGGAAGAATTCTAAGGCTCATTTTGACTGCCTCCAGAAGTTAGATCAGATGGCAAATTGGATTTGGTGCTAGGTCTTTCCCTTTAGGTTTTACCCCAACAATGTTTTCATTAGTTTCGCTCACTCTCGAAATCAAGCATTTTACAGCAGGTTGGAGCAGCCTGTATCTCAGCACAGGAATAAGGTAGGGAAGAATTCTAAGGCTCATTTTGACTGCCTCCAGAAGTTAGATCAGATGGCAAATTGGATTTGGTGCTAGGTCTTTCCCTTTAGGTTTTACCCCAACAATGTTTTCATTAGTTTCGCTCACTCTCGAAATCAAGCATTTTACAGCAGGTTGGAGCAGCCTGTATCTCAGCACAGGAATAAGGTAGGGAAGAATTCAAATGCTCATTTTGACTGCCTCCAGAAGTTAGATCAGATGGCAAATTGGATTTGGTGCTAGGTCTTTCCCTTTAGGTTTTACCCCAACAATGTTTTCATTAGTTTCGCTCACTCTCGAAATCAAGCATTTTACAGCAGGTTGGAGCAGCCTGTATCTCAGCACAGGAATAAGGTAGGGAAGAATTCTAAGGCTCATTTTGACTGCCTCCAGAAGTTAGATCAGATGGCAAATTGGATTTGGTGCTAGGTCTTTCCCTTTAGGTTTTACCCCAACAATGTTTTCATTAGTTTCGCTCACTCTCGAAATCAAGCATTTTACAGCAGGTTGGAGCAGCCTGTATCTCAGCACAGGAATAAGGTAGGGAAGAATTCTAAGGCTCATTTTGACTGCCTCCAGAAGTTAGATCAGATGGCAAATTGGATTTGGTGCTAGGTCTTTCCCTTTAGGTTTTACCCCAACAATGTTTTCATTAGTTTCGCTCACTCTCGAAATCAAGCATTTTACAGCAGGTTGGAGCAGCCTGTATCTCAGCACAGGAATAAGGTAGGGAAGAATTCTAAGGCTCATTTTGACTGCCTCCAGAAGTTAGATCAGATGGCAAATTGGATTTGGTGCTAGGTCTTTCCCTTTAGGTTTTACCCCAACAATGTTTTCATTAGTTTCGCTCACTCTCGAAATCAAGCATTTTACAGCAGGTTGGAGCAGCCTGTATCTCAGCACAGGAATAAGGTAGGGAAGAATTCTAAGGCTCATTTTGACTGCCTCCAGAAGTTAGATCAGATGGCAAATTGGATTTGGTGCTAGGTCTTTCCCTTTAGGTTTTACCCCAACAATGTTTTCATTAGTTTCGCTCACTCTCGAAATCAAGCATTTTACAGCAGGTTGGAGCAGCCTGTATCTCAGCACAGGAATAAGGTAGGGAAGAATTCTAAGGCTCATTTTGACTGCCTCCAGAAGTTAGATCAGATGGCAAATTGGATTTGGTGCTAGGTCTTTCCCTTTAGGTTTTACCCCAACAATGTTTTCATTAGTTTCGCTCACTCTCGAAATCAAGCATTTTACAGCAGGTTGGAGCAGCCTGTATCTCAGCACAGGAATAAGGTAGGGAAGAATTCTAAGGCTCATTTTGACTGCCTCCAGAAGTTAGATCAGATGGCAAATTGGATTTGGTGCTAGGTCTTTCCCTTTAGGTTTTACCCCAACAATGTTTTCATTAGTTTCACTCACTCTCGAAATCAAGCATTTTACAGCAGGTTGGAGCAGCCTGTATCTCAGCACAGGAATAAGGTAGGGAAGAATTCTAAGGCTCATTTTGACTGCCTCCAGAAGTTAGATCAGATGGCAAATTGGATTTGGTGCTAGGTCTTTCCCTTTAGGTTTTACCCCAACAATGTTTTCATTAGTTTCGCTCACTCTCGAAATCAAGCATTTTACAGCAGGTTGGAGCAGCCTGTATCTCAGCACAGGAATAAGGTAGGGAAGAATTCTAAGGATCATTTTGACTGCCTCCAGAAGTTAGATCAGATGGCAAATTGGATTTGGTGCTAGGTCTTTCCCTTTAGGTTTTACCCCAACAATGTTTTCATTAGTTTCGCTCACTCTCGAAATCAAGCATTTTACAGCAGGTTGGAGCAGCCTGTATCTCAGCACAGGAATAAGGTAGGGAAGAATTCTAAGGCTCATTTTGACTGCCTCCAGAAGTTAGATCAGATGGCAAATTGGATTTGGTGCTAGGTCTTTCCCTTTAGGTTTTACCCCAACAATGTTTTCATTAGTTTCGCTCACTCTCGAAATCAAGCATTTTACAGCAGGTTGGAGCAGCCTGTATCTCAGCACAGGAATAAGGTAGGGAAGAATTCTAAGGCTCATTTTGACTGCCTCCAGAAGTTAGATCAGATGGCAAATTGGATTTGGTGCTAGGTCTTTCCCTTTAGGTTTTACCCCAACAATGTTTTCATTAGTTTCGCTCACTCTCGAAATCAAGCATTTTACAGCAGGTTGGAGCAGCCTGTATCTCAGCACAGGAATAAGGTAGGGAAGAATTCTAAGGCTCATTTTGACTGCCTCCAGAAGTTAGATCAGATGGCAAATTGGATTTGGTGCTAGGTCTTTCCCTTTAGGTTTTACCCCAACAATGTTTTCATTAGTTTCGCTCACTCTCGAAATCAAGCATTTTACAGCAGGTTGGAGCAGCCTGTATCTCAGCACAGGAATAAGGTAGGGAAGAATTCTAAGGATCATTTTGACTGCCTCCAGAAGTTAGATCAGATGGCAAATTGGATTTGGTGCTAGGTCTTTCCCTTTAGGTTTTACCCCAACAATGTTTTCATTAGTTTCGCTCACTCTCGAAATCAAGCATTTTACAGCAGGTTGGAGCAGCCTGTATCTCAGCACAGGAATAAGGTAGGGAAGAATTCTAAGGCTCATTTTGACTGCCTCCAGAAGTTAGATCAGATGGCAAATTGGATTTGGTGCTAGGTCTTTCCCTTTAGGTTTTACCCCAACAATGTTTTCATTAGTTTCGCTCACTCTCGAAATCAAGCATTTTACAGCAGGTTGGAGCAGCCTGTATCTCAGCACAGGAATAAGGTAGGGAAGAATTCTAAGGCTCATTTTGACTGCCTCCAGAAGTTAGATCAGATGGCAAATTGGATTTGGTGCTAGGTCTTTCCCTTTAGGTTTTACCCCAACAATGTTTTCATTAGTTTCGCTCACTCTCGAAATCAAGCATTTGACAGCAGGTTGGAGCAGCCTGTATCTCAGCACAGGAATAAGGTAGGGAAGAATTCTAAGGCTCATTTTGACTGCCTCCAGAAGTTAGATCAGATGGCAAATTGGATTTGGTGCTAGGTCTTTCCCTTTAGGTTTTACCCCAACAATGTTTTCATTAGTTTCGCTCACTCTCGAAATCAAGCATTTGACAGCAGGTTGGAGCAGCCTGTATCTCAGCACAGGAATAAGGTAGGGAAGAATTCTAAGGCTCATTTTGACTGCCTCCAGAAGTTAGATCAGATGGCAAATTGGATTTGGTGCTAGGTCTTTCCCTTTAGGTTTTACCCCAACAATGCTTTCATTAGTTTCGCTCACTCTCGAAATCAAGCATTTTACAGCAGGTTGGAGCAGCCTGTATCTCAGCACAGGAATAAGGTAGGGAAGAATTCTAAGGCTCATTTTGACTGCCTCCAGAAGTTAGATCAGATGGCAAATTGGATTTGGTGCTAGGTCTTTCCCTTTAGGTTTTACCCCAACAATGTTTTCATTAGTTTCGCTCACTCTCGAAATCAAGCATTTGACAGCAGGTTGGAGCAGCCTGTATCTCAGCACAGGAATAAGGTAGGGAAGAATTCTAAGGCTCATTTTGACTGCCTCCAGAAGTTAGATCAGATGGCAAATTGGATTTGGTGCTAGGTCTTTCCCTTTAGGTTTTACCCCAACAATGTTTTCATTAGTTTCGCTCACTCTCGAAATCAAGCATTTTACAGCAGGTTGGAGCAGCCTGTATCTCAGCACAGGAATAAGGTAGGGAAGAATTCTAAGGCTCATTTTGACTGCCTCCAGAAGTTAGATCAGATGGCAAATTGGATTTGGTGCTAGGTCTTTCCCTTTAGGTTTTACCCCAACAATGTTTTCATTAGTTTCGCTCACTCTCGAAATCAAGCATTTTACAGCAGGTTGGAGCAGCCTGTATCTCAGCACAGGAATAAGGTAGGGAAGAATTCTAAGGCTCATTTTGACTGCCTCCAGAAGTTAGATCAGATGGCAAATTGGATTTGGTGCTAGGTCTTTCCCTTTAGGTTTTACCCCAACAATGTTTTCATTAGTTTCGCTCACTCTCGAAATCAAGCATTTGACAGCAGGTTGGAGCAGCCTGTATCTCAGCACAGGAATAAGGTAGGGAAGAATTCTAAGGCTCATTTTGACTGCCTCCAGAAGTTAGATCAGATGGCAAATTGGATTTGGTGCTAGGTCTTTCCCTTTAGGTTTTACCCCAACAATGTTTTCATTAGTTTCGCTCACTCTCGAAATCAAGCATTTGACAGCAGGTTGGAGCAGCCTGTATCTCAGCACAGGAATAAGGTAGGGAAGAATTCTAAGGCTCATTTTGACTGCCTCCAGAAGTTAGATCAGATGGCAAATTGGATTTGGTGCTAGGTCTTTCCCTTTAGGTTTTACCCCAACAATGTTTTCATTAGTTTCGCTCACTCTCGAAATCAAGCATTTGACAGCAGGTTGGAGCAGCCTGTATCTCAGCACAGGAATAAGGTAGGGAAGAATTCTAAGGCTCATTTTGACTGCCTCCAGAAGTTAGATCAGATGGCAAATTGGATTTGGTGCTAGGTCTTTCCCTTTAGGTTTTACCCCAACAATGTTTTCATTAGTTTCGCTCACTCTCGAAATCAAGCATTTGACAGCAGGTTGGAGCAGCCTGTATCTCAGCACAGGAATAAGGTAGGGAAGAATTCTAAGGCTCATTTTGACTGCCTCCAGAAGTTAGATCAGATGGCAAATTGGATTTGGTGCTAGGTCTTTCCCTTTAGGTTTTACCCCAACAATGTTTTCATTAGTTTCGCTCACTCTCGAAATCAAGCATTTGACAGCAGGTTGGAGCAGCCTGTATCTCAGCACAGGAATAAGGTAGGGAAGAATTCTAAGGCTCATTTTGACTGCCTCCAGAAGTTAGATCAGATGGCAAATTGGATTTGGTGCTAGGTCTTTCCCTTTAGGTTTTACCCCAACAATGTTTTCATTAGTTTCGCTCACTCTCGAAATCAAGCATTTGACAGCAGGTTGGAGCAGCCTGTATCTCAGCACAGGAATAAGGTAGGGAAGAATTCTAAGGCTCATTTTGACTGCCTCCAGAAGTTAGATCAGATGGCAAATTGGATTTGGTGCTAGGTCTTTCCCTTTAGGTTTTACCCCAACAATGTTTTCATTAGTTTCGCTCACTCTCGAAATCAAGCATTTGACAGCAGGTTGGAGCAGCCTGTATCTCAGCACAGGAATAAGGTAGGGAAGAATTCTAAGGCTCATTTTGACTGCCTCCAGAAGTTAGATCAGATGGCAAATTGGATTTGGTGCTAGGTCTTTCCCTTTAGGTTTTACCCCAACAATGTTTTCATTAGTTTCGCTCACTCTCGAAATCAAGCATTTGACAGCAGGTTGGAGCAGCCTGTGTCTCAGCACAGGAATAAGGTAGGGAAGAATTCTAAGGCTCATTTTGACTGCCTCCAGAAATTAGATCAGATGGCAAATTGGATTTGGTGCTAGGTCTTTCCCTTTAGGTTTTACCCCAACAATGTTTTCATTAGTTTCGCTCACTCTCGAAATCAAGCATTTTACAGCAGGTTGGAGCAGCCTGTATCTCAGCACAGGAATAAGGTAGGGAAGAATTCTAAGGCTCATTTTGACTGCCTCCAGAAGTTAGATCAGATGGCAAATTGGATTTGGTGCTAGGTCTTTCCCTTTAGGTTTTACCCCAACAATGTTTTCATTAGTTTCGCTCACTCTCGAAATCAAGCATTTGACAGCAGGTTGGAGCAGCCTGTATCTCAGCACAGGAATAAGGTAGGGAAGAATTCTAAGGCTCATTTTGACTGCCTCCAGAAGTTAGATCAGATGGCAAATTGGATTTGGTGCTAGGTCTTTCCCTTTAGGTTTTACCCCAACAATGTTTTCATTAGTTTCGCTCACTCTCGAAATCAAGCATTTGACAGCAGGTTGGAGCAGCCTGTATCTCAGCACAGGAATAAGGTAGGGAAGAATTCTAAGGCTCATTTTGACTGCCTCCAGAAGTTAGATCAGATGGCAAATTGGATTTGGTGCTAGGTCTTTCCCTTTAGGTTTTACCCCAACAATGTTTTCATTAGTTTCGCTCACTCTCGAAATCAAGCATTTGACAGCAGGTTGGAGCAGCCTGTATCTCAGCACAGGAATAAGGTAGGGAAGAATTCTAAGGCTCATTTTGACTGCCTCCAGAAGTTAGATCAGATGGCAAATTGGATTTGGTGCTAGGTCTTTCCCTTTAGGTTTTACCCCAACAATGTTTTCATTAGTTTCGCTCACTCTCGAAATCAAGCATTTGACAGCAGGTTGGAGCAGCCTGTATCTCAGCACAGGAATAAGGTAGGGAAGAATTCTAAGGCTCATTTTGACTGCCTCCAGAAGTTAGATCAGATGGCAAATTGGATTTGGTGCTAGGTCTTTCCCTTTAGGTTTTACCCCAACAATGTTTTCATTAGTTTCGCTCACTCTCGAAATCAAGCATTTGACAGCAGGTTGGAGCAGCCTGTATCTCAGCACAGGAATAAGGTAGGGAAGAATTCTAAGGCTCATTTTGACTGCCTCCAGAAGTTAGATCAGATGGCAAATTGGATTTGGTGCTAGGTCTTTCCCTTTAGGTTTTACCCCAACAATGTTTTTCATTAGTTTCGCTCACTCTCGAAATCAAGCATTTGACAGCAGGTTGGAGCAGCCTGTATCTCAGCACAGGAATAAGGTAGGGAAGAATTCTAAGGCTCATTTTGACTGCCTCCAGAAGTTAGATCAGATGGCAAATTGGATTTGGTGCTAGGTCTTTCCCTTTAGGTTTTACCCCAACAATGTTTTCATTAGTTTCGCTCACTCTCGAAATCAAGCATTTGACAGCAGGTTGGAGCAGCCTGTATCTCAGCACAGGAATAAGGTAGGGAAGAATTCTAAGGCTCATTTTGACTGCCTCCAGAAGTTAGATCAGATGGCAAATTGGATTTGGTGCTAGGTCTTTCCCTTTAGGTTTTACCCCAACAATGTTTTCATTAGTTTCGCTCACTCTCGAAATCAAGCATTTGACAGCAGGTTGGAGCAGCCTGTATCTCAGCACAGGAATAAGGTAGGGAAGAATTCTAAGGCTCATTTTGACTGCCTCCAGAAGTTAGATCAGATGGCAAATTGGATTTGGTGCTAGGTCTTTCCCTTTAGGTTTTACCCCAACAATGTTTTCATTAGTTTCGCTCACTCTCGAAATCAAGCATTTGACAGCAGGTTGGAGCAGCCTGTATCTCAGCACAGGAATAAGGTAGGGAAGAATTCTAAGGCTCATTTTGACTGCCTCCAGAAGTTAGATCAGATGGCAAATTGGATTTGGTGCTAGGTCTTTCCCTTTAGGTTTTACCCCAACAATGTTTTCATTAGTTTCGCTCACTCTCGAAATCAAGCATTTGACAGCAGGTTGGAGCAGCCTGTATCTCAGCACAGGAATAAGGTAGGGAAGAATTCTAAGGATCATTTTGACTGCCTCCAGAAGTTAGATCAGATGGCAAATTGGATTTGGTGCTAGGTCTTTCCCTTTAGGTTTTACCCCAACAATGTTTTCATTAGTTTCGCTCACTCTCGAAATCAAGCATTTGACAGCAGGTTGGAGCAGCCTGTATCTCAGCACAGGAATAAGGTAGGGAAGAATTCTAAGGCTCATTTTGACTGCCTCCAGAAGTTAGATCAGATGGCAAATTGGATTTGGTGCTAGGTCTTTCCCTTTAGGTTTTACCCCAACAATGTTTTCATTAGTTTCGCTCACTCTCGAAATCAAGCATTTGACAGCAGGTTGGAGCAGCCTGTATCTCAGCACAGGAATAAGGTAGGGAAGAATTCTAAGGCTCATTTTGACTGCCTCCAGAAGTTAGATCAGATGGCAAATTGGATTTGGTGCTAGGTCTTTCCCTTTAGGTTTTACCCCAACAATGTTTTCATTAGTTTCGCTCACTCTCGAAATCAAGCATTTGACAGCAGGTTGGAGCAGCCTGTATCTCAGCACAGGAATAAGGTAGGGAAGAATTCTAAGGCTCATTTTGACTGCCTCCAGAAGTTAGATCAGATGGCAAATTGGATTTGGTGCTAGGTCTTTCCCTTTAGGTTTTACCCCAACAATGTTTTCATTAGTTTCGCTCACTCTCGAAATCAAGCATTTTACAGCAGGTTGGAGCAGCCTGTATCTCAGCACAGGAATAAGGTAGGGAAGAATTCTAAGGCTCATTTTGACTGCCTCCAGAAGTTAGATCAGATGGCAAATTGGATTTGGTGCTAGGTCTTTCCCTTTAGGTTTTACCCCAACAATGTTTTCATTAGTTTCGCTCACTCTCGAAATCAAGCATTTTACAGCAGGTTGGAGCAGCCTGTATCTCAGCACAGGAATAAGGTAGGGAAGAATTCTAAGGCTCATTTTGACTGCCTCCAGAAGTTAGATCAGATGGCAAATTGGATTTGGTGCTAGGTCTTTCCCTTTAGGTTTTACCCCAACAATGTTTTCATTAGTTTCGCTCACTCTCGAAATCAAGCATTTGACAGCAGGTTGGAGCAGCCTGTATCTCAGCACAGGAATAAGGTAGGGAAGAATTCTAAGGCTCATTTTGACTGCCTCCAGAAGTTAGATCAGATGGCAAATTGGATTTGGTGCTAGGTCTTTCCCTTTAGGTTTTACCCCAACAATGTTTTCATTAGTTTCGCTCACTCTCGAAATCAAGCATTTTACAGCAGGTTGGAGCAGCCTGTATCTCAGCACAGGAATAAGGTAGGGAAGAATTCTAAGGCTCATTTTGACTGCCTCCAGAAGTTAGATCAGATGGCAAATTGGATTTGGTGCTAGGTCTTTCCCTTTAGGTTTTACCCCAACAATGTTTTCATTAGTTTCGCTCACTCTCGAAATCAAGCATTTTACAGCAGGTTGGAGCAGCCTGTATCTCAGCACAGGAATAAGGTAGGGAAGAATTCTAAGGCTCATTTTGACTGCCTCCAGAAGTTAGATCAGATGGCAAATTGGATTTGGTGCTAGGTCTTTCCCTTTAGGTTTTACCCCAACAATGTTTTCATTAGTTTCGCTCACTCTCGAAATCAAGCATTTTACAGCAGGTTGGAGCAGCCTGTATCTCAGCACAGGAATAAGGTAGGGAAGAATTCTAAGGCTCATTTTGACTGCCTCCAGAAGTTAGATCAGATGGCAAATTGGATTTGGTGCTAGGTCTTTCCCTTTAGGTTTTACCCCAACAATGTTTTCATTAGTTTCGCTCACTCTCGAAATCAAGCATTTTACAGCAGGTTGGAGCAGCCTGTATCTCAGCACAGGAATAAGGTAGGGAAGAATTCTAAGGCTCATTTTGACTGCCTCCAGAAGTTAGATCAGATGGCAAATTGGATTTGGTGCTAGGTCTTTCCCTTTAGGTTTTACCCCAACAATGTTTTCATTAGTTTCGCTCACTCTCGAAATCAAGCATTTTACAGCAGGTTGGAGCAGCCTGTATCTCAGCACAGGAATAAGGTAGGGAAGAATTCTAAGGCTCATTTTGACTGCCTCCAGAAGTTAGATCAGATGGCAAATTGGATTTGGTGCTAGGTCTTTCCCTTTAGGTTTTACCCCAACAATGTTTTCATTAGTTTCGCTCACTCTCGAAATCAAGCATTTTACAGCAGGTTGGAGCAGCCTGTATCTCAGCACAGGAATAAGGTAGGGAAGAATTCTAAGGCTCATTTTGACTGCCTCCAGAAGTTAGATCAGATGGCAAATTGGATTTGGTGCTAGGTCTTTCCCTTTAGGTTTTACCCCAACAATGTTTTCATTAGTTTCGCTCACTCTCGAAATCAAGCATTTTACAGCAGGTTGGAGCAGCCTGTATCTCAGCACAGGAATAAGGTAGGGAAGCATTCTAAGGCTCATTTTGACTGCCTCCAGAAGTTAGATCAGATGGCAAATTGGATTTGGTGCTAGGTCTTTCCCTTTAGGTTTTACCCCAACAATGTTTTCATTAGTTTCGCTCACTCTCGAAATCAAGCATTTTACAGCAGGTTGGAGCAGCCTGTATCTCAGCACAGGAATAAGGTAGGGAAGAATTCTAAGGATCATTTTGACTGCCTCCAGAAGTTAGATCAGATGGCAAATTGGATTTGGTGCTAGGTCTTTCCCTTTAGGTTTTACCCCAACAATGTTTTCATTAGTTTCGCTCACTCTCGAAATCAAGCATTTTACAGCAGGTTGGAGCAGCCTGTATCTCAGCACAGGAATAAGGTAGGGAAGAATTCTAAGGATCATTTTGACTGCCTCCAGAAGTTAGATCAGATGGCAAATTGGATTTGGTGCTAGGTCTTTCCCTTTAGGTTTTACCCCAACAATGTTTTCATTAGTTTCGCTCACTCTCGAAATCAAGCATTTTACAGCAGGTTGGAGCAGCCTGTATCTCAGCACAGGAATAAGGTAGGGAAGAATTCAAATGCTCATTTTGACTGCCTCCAGAAGTTAGATCAGATGGCAAATTGGATTTGGTGCTAGGTCTTTCCCTTTAGGTTTTACCCCAACAATGTTTTCATTAGTTTCGCTCACTCTCGAAATCAAGCATTTGACAGCAGGTTGGAGCAGCCTGTATCTCAGCACAGGAATAAGGTAGGGAAGAATTCTAAGGCTCATTTTGACTGCCTCCAGAAGTTAGATCAGATGGCAAATTGGATTTGGTGCTAGGTCTTTCCCTTTAGGTTTTACCCCAACAATGTTTTCATTAGTTTCGCTCACTCTCGAAATCAAGCATTTTACAGCAGGTTGGAGCAGCCTGTATCTCAGCACAGGAATAAGGTAGGGAAGAATTCTAAGGCTCATTTTGACTGCCTCCAGAAGTTAGATCAGATGGCAAATTGGATTTGGTGCTAGGTCTTTCCCTTTAGGTTTTACCCCAACAATGTTTTCATTAGTTTCGCTCACTCTCGAAATCAAGCATTTTACAGCAGGTTGGAGCAGCCTGTATCTCAGCACAGGAATAAGGTAGGGAAGAATTCTAAGGCTCATTTTGACTGCCTCCAGAAGTTAGATCAGATGGCAAATTGGATTTGGTGCTAGGTCTTTCCCTTTAGGTTTTACCCCAACAATGTTTTCATTAGTTTCGCTCACTCTCGAAATCAAGCATTTTACAGCAGGTTGGAGCAGCCTGTATCTCAGCACAGGAATAAGGTAGGGAAGAATTCTAAGGCTCATTTTGACTGCCTCCAGAAATTAGATCAGATGGCAAATTGGATTTGGTGCTAGGTCTTTCCCTTTAGGTTTTACCCCAACAATGTTTTCATTAGTTTCGCTCACTCTCGAAATCAAGCATTTTACAGCAGGTTGGAGCAGCCTGTATCTCAGCACAGGAATAAGGTAGGGAAGAATTCTAAGGCTCATTTTGACTGCCTCCAGAAGTTAGATCAGATGGCAAATTGGATTTGGTGCTAGGTCTTTCCCTTTAGGTTTTACCCCAACAATGTTTTCATTAGTTTCGCTCACTCTCGAAATCAAGCATTTTACAGCAGGTTGGAGCAGCATGTATCTCAGCACAGGAATAAGGTAGGGAAGAATTCTAAGGCTCATTTTGACTGCCTCCAGAAGTTAGATCAGATGGCAAATTGGATTTGGTGCTAGGTCTTTCCCTTTAGGTTTTATCCCAACAATGTTTTCATTAGTTTCGCTCACTCTCGAAATCAAGCATTTTACAGCAGGTTGGAGCAGCCTGTATCTCAGCACAGGAATAAGGTAGGGAAGAATTCTAAGGCTCATTTTGACTGCCTCCAGAAGTTAGATCAGATGGCAAATTGGATTTGGTGCTAGGTCTTTCCCTTTAGGTTTTACCCCAACAATGTTTTCATTAGTTTCGCTCACTCTCGAAATCAAGCATTTTACAGCAGGTTGGAGCAGCCTGTATCTCAGCACAGGAATAAGGTAGGGAAGAATTCGAAGGCTCATTTTGACTGCCTCCAGAAGTTAGATCAGATGGCAAATTGGATTTGGTGCTAGGTCTTTCCCTTTAGGTTTTACCCCAACAATGTTTTCATTAGTTTCGCTCACTCTCGAAATCAAGCATTTTACAGCAGGTTGGAGCAGCCTGTATCTCAGCACAGGAATAAGGTAGGGAAGAATTCTAAGGCTCATTTTGACTGCCTCCAGAAGTTAGATCAGATGGCAAATTGGATTTGGTGCTAGGTCTTTCCCTTTAGGTTTTACCCCAACAATGTTTTCATTAGTTTCGCTCACTCTCGAAATCAAGCATTTTACAGCAGGTTGGAGCAGCCTGTATCTCAGCACAGGAATAAGGTAGGGAAGAATTCTAAGGATCATTTTGACTGCCTCCAGAAGTTAGATCAGATGGCAAATTGGATTTGGTGCTAGGTCTTTCCCTTTAGGTTTTACCCCAACAATGTTTTCATTAGTTTCGCTCACTCTCGAAATCAAGCATTTTACAGCAGGTTGGAGCAGCCTGTATCTCAGCACAGGAATAAGGTAGGGAAGAATTCGAAGGCTCATTTTGACTGCCTCCAGAAGTTAGATCAGATGGCAAATTGGATTTGGTGCTAGGTCTTTCCCTTTAGGTTTTACCCCAACAATGTTTTCATTAGTTTCGCTCACTCTCGAAATCAAGCATTTTACAGCAGGTTGGAGCAGCCTGTATCTCAGCACAGGAATAAGGTAGGGAAGAATTCTAAGGATCATTTTGACTGCCTCCAGAAGTTAGATCAGATGGCAAATTGGATTTGGTGCTAGGTCTTTCCCTTTAGGTTTTACCCCAACAATGTTTTCATTAGTTTCGCTCACTCTCGAAATCAAGCATTTTACAGCAGGTTGGAGCAGCCTGTATCTCAGCACAGGAATAAGGTAGGGAAGAATTCTAAGGCTCATTTTGACTGCCTCCAGAAGTTAGATCAGATGGCAAATTGGATTTGGTGCTAGGTCTTTCCCTTTAGGTTTTACCCCAACAATGTTTTCATTAGTTTCGCTCACTCTCGAAATCAAGCATTTTACAGCAGGTTGGAGCAGCCTGTATCTCAGCACAGGAATAAGGTAGGGAAGAATTCGAAGGCTCATTTTGACTGCCTCCAGAAGTTAGATCAGATGGCAAATTGGATTTGGTGCTAGGTCTTTCCCTTTAGGTTTTACCCCAACAATGTTTTCATTAGTTTCGCTCACTCTCGAAATCAAGCATTTTACAGCAGGTTGGAGCAGCCTGTATCTCAGCACAGGAATAAGGTAGGGAAGAATTCTAAGGATCATTTTGACTGCCTCCAGAAGTTAGATCAGATGGCAAATTGGATTTGGTGCTAGGTCTTTCCCTTTAGGTTTTACCCCAACAATGTTTTCATTAGTTTCGCTCACTCTCGAAATCAAGCATTTTACAGCAGGTTGGAGCAGCCTGTATCTCAGCACAGGAATAAGGTAGGGAAGAATTCTAAGGATCATTTTGACTGCCTCCAGAAGTTAGATCAGATGGCAAATTGGATTTGGTGCTAGGTCTTTCCCTTTAGGTTTTATCCCAACAATGTTTTCATTAGTTTCGCTCACTCTCGAAATCAAGCATTTTACAGCAGGTTGGAGCAGCCTGTATCTCAGCACAGGAATAAGGTAGGGAAGAATTCTAAGGCTCATTTTGACTGCCTCCAGAAGTTAGATCAGATGGCAAATTGGATTTGGTGCTAGGTCTTTCCCTTTAGGTTTTACCCCAACAATGTTTTCATTAGTTTCGCTCACTCTCGAAATCAAGCATTTTACAGCAGGTTGGAGCAGCCTGTATCTCAGCACAGGAATAAGGTAGGGAAGAATTCTAAGGCTCATTTTGACTGCCTCCAGAAGTTAGATCAGATGGCAAATTGGATTTGGTGCTAGGTCTTTCCCTTTAGGTTTTACCCCAACAATGTTTTCATTAGTTTCGCTCACTCTCGAAATCAAGCATTTTACAGCAGGTTGGAGCAGCCTGTATCTCAGCACAGGAATAAGGTAGGGAAGAATTCGAAGGCTCATTTTGACTGCCTCCAGAAGTTAGATCAGATGGCAAATTGGATTTGGTGCTAGGTCTTTCCCTTTAGGTTTTACCCCAACAATGTTTTCATTAGTTTCGCTCACTCTCGAAATCAAGCATTTTACAGCAGGTTGGAGCAGCCTGTATCTCAGCACAGGAATAAGGTAGGGAAGAATTCTAAGGCTCATTTTGACTGCCTCCAGAAGTTAGATCAGATGGCAAATTGGATTTGGTGCTAGGTCTTTCCCTTTAGATTTTACCCCAACAATGTTTTCATTAGTTTCGCTCACTCTCGAAATCAAGCATTTTACAGCAGGTTGGAGCAGCCTGTATCTCAGCACAGGAATAAGGTAGGGAAGAATTCTAAGGCTCATTTTGACTGCCTCCAGAAGTTAGATCAGATGGCAAATTGGATTTGGTGCTAGGTCTTTCCCTTTAGGTTTTACCCCAACAATGTTTTCATTAGTTTCGCTCACTCTCGAAATCAAGCATTTTACAGCAGGTTGGAGCAGCCTGTATCTCAGCACAGGAATAAGGTAGGGAAGAATTCTAAGGCTCATTTTGACTGCCTCCAGAAGTTAGATCAGATGGCAAATTGGATTTGGTGCTAGGTCTTTCCCTTTAGGTTTTACCCCAACAATGTTTTCATTAGTTTCGCTCACTCTCGAAATCAAGCATTTTACAGCAGGTTGGAGCAGCCTGTATCTCAGCACAGGAATAAGGTAGGGAAGAATTCTAAGGCTCATTTTGACTGCCTCCAGAAGTTAGATCAGATGGCAAATTGGATTTGGTGCTAGGTCTTTCCCTTTAGGTTTTACCCCAACAATGTTTTCATTAGTTTCGCTCACTCTCGAAATCAAGCATTTGACAGCAGGTTGGAGCAGCCTGTATCTCAGCACAGGAATAAGGTAGGGAAGAATTCGAAGGCTCATTTTGACTGCCTCCAGAAGTTAGATCAGATGGCAAATTGGATTTGGTGCTAGGTCTTTCCCTTTAGGTTTTACCCCAACAATGTTTTCATTAGTTTCGCTCACTCTCGAAATCAAGCATTTTACAGCAGGTTGGAGCAGCCTGTATCTCAGCACAGGAATAAGGTAGGGAAGAATTCTAAGGCTCATTTTGACTGCCTCCAGAAGTTAGATCAGATGGCAAATTGGATTTGGTGCTAGGTCTTTCCCTTTAGGTTTTACCCCAACAATGTTTTCATTAGTTTCGCTCACTCTCGAAATCAAGCATTTGACAGCAGGTTGGAGCAGCCTGTATCTCAGCACAGGAATAAGGTAGGGAAGAATTCTAAGGCTCATTTTGACTGCCTCCAGAAGTTAGATCAGATGGCAAATTGGATTTGGTGCTAGGTCTTTCCCTTTAGGTTTTACCCCAACAATGTTTTCATTAGTTTCGCTCACTCTCGAAATCAAGCATTTTACAGCAGGTTGGAGCAGCCTGTATCTCAGCACAGGAATAAGGTAGGGAAGAATTCTAAGGATCATTTTGACTGCCTCCAGAAGTTAGATCAGATGGCAAATTGGATTTGGTGCTAGGTCTTTCCCTTTAGGTTTTACCCCAACAATGTTTTCATTAGTTTCGCTCACTCTCGAAATCAAGCATTTTACAGCAGGTTGGAGCAGCCTGTATCTCAGCACAGGAATAAGGTAGGGAAGAATTCTAAGGCTCATTTTGACTGCCTCCAGAAGTTAGATCAGATGGCAAATTGGATTTGGTGCTAGGTCTTTCCCTTTAGGTTTTACCCCAACAATGTTTTCATTAGTTTCGCTCACTCTCGAAATCAAGCATTTTACAGCAGGTTGGAGCAGCCTGTATCTCAGCACAGGAATAAGGTAGGGAAGAATTCTAAGGCTCATTTTGACTGCCTCCAGAAGTTAGATCAGATGGCAAATTGGATTTGGTGCTAGGTCTTTCCCTTTAGGTTTTACCCCAACAATGTTTTCATTAGTTTTGCCACTCTCGAAATCAAGCATTTTACAGCAGGTTGGAGCAGCCTGTATCTCAGCACAGGAATAAGGTAGGGAAGAATTCTAAGGCTCATTTTGACTGCCTCCAGAAGTTAGATCAGATGGCAAATTGGATTTGGTGCTAGGTCTTTCCCTTTAGGTTTTACCCCAACAATGTTTTCATTAGTTTCGCTCACTCTCGAAATCAAGCATTTTACAGCAGGTTGGAGCAGCCTGTATCTCAGCACAGGAATAAGGTAGGGAAGAATTCTAAGGATCATTTTGACTGCCTCCAGAAGTTAGATCAGATGGCAAATTGGATTTGGTGCTAGGTCTTTCCCTTTAGGTTTTACCCCAACAATGTTTTCATTAGTTTCGCTCACTTCTCGAAATCAAGCATTTTACAGCAGGTTGGAGCAGCCTGTATCTCAGCACAGGAATAAGGTAGGGAAGAATTCTAAGGCTCATTTTGACTGCCTCCAGAAGTTAGATCAGATGGCAAATTGGATTTGGTGCTAGGTCTTTCCCTTTAGGTTTTACCCCAACAATGTTTTCATTAGTTTCGCTCACTCTCGAAATCAAGCATTTTACAGCAGGTTGGAGCAGCCTGTATCTCAGCACAGGAATAAGGTAGGGAAGAATTCTAAGGATCATTTTGACTGCCTCCAGAAGTTAGATCAGATGGCAAATTGGATTTGGTGCTAGGTCTTTCCCTTTAGGTTTTACCCCAACAATGTTTTCATTAGTTTCGCTCACTCTCGAAATCAAGCATTTTACAGCAGGTTGGAGCAGCCTGTATCTCAGCACAGGAATAAGGTAGGGAAGAATTCTAAGGCTCATTTTGACTGCCTCCAGAAGTTAGATCAGATGGCAAATTGGATTTGGTGCTAGGTCTTTCCCTTTAGGTTTTACCCCAACAATGTTTTCATTAGTTTCGCTCACTCTCGAAATCAAGCATTTTACAGCAGGTTGGAGCAGCCTGTATCTCAGCACAGGAATAAGGTAGGGAAGAATTCTAAGGCTCATTTTGACTGCCTCCAGAAGTTAGATCAGATGGCAAATTGGATTTGGTGCTAGGTCTTTCCCTTTAGGTTTTACCCCAACAATGTTTTCATTAGTTTCGCTCACTCTCGAAATCAAGCATTTTACAGCAGGTTGGAGCAGCCTGTATCTCAGCACAGGAATAAGGTAGGGAAGAATTCTAAGGCTCATTTTGACTGCCTCCAGAAGTTAGATCAGATGGCAAATTGGATTTGGTGCTAGGTCTTTCCCTTTAGGTTTTACCCCAACAATGTTTTCATTAGTTTCGCTCCCTCTCGAAATCAAGCATTTTACAGCAGGTTGGAGCAGCCTGTATCTCAGCACAGGAATAAGGTAGGGAAGAATTCTAAGGCTCATTTTGACTGCCTCCAGAAGTTAGATCAGATGGCAAATTGGATTTGGTGCTAGGTCTTTCCCTTTAGGTTTTACCCCAACAATGTTTTCATTAGTTTCGCTCACTCTCGAAATCAAGCATTTTACAGCAGGTTGGAGCAGCCTGTATCTCAGCACAGGAATAAGGTAGGGAAGAATTCTAAGGCTCATTTTGACTGCCTCCAGAAGTTAGATCAGATGGCAAATTGGATTTGGTGCTAGGTCTTTCCCTTTAGGTTTTACCCCAACAATGTTTTCATTAGTTTCGCTCACTCTCGAAATCAAGCATTTTACAGCAGGTTGGAGCAGCCTGTATCTCAGCACAGGAATAAGGTAGGGAAGAATTCTAAGGCTCATTTTGACTGCCTCCAGAAGTTAGATCAGATGGCAAATTGGATTTGGTGCTAGGTCTTTCCCTTTAGGTTTTACCCCAACAATGTTTTCATTAGTTTCGCTCACTCTCGAAATCAAGCATTTTACAGCAGGATGGAGCAGCCTGTATCTCAGCACAGGAATAAGGTAGGGAAGAATTCTAAGGCTCATTTTGACTGCCTCCAGAAGTTAGATCAGATGGCAAATTGGATTTGGTGCTAGGTCTTTCCCTTTAGGTTTTACCCCAACAATGTTTTCATTAGTTTCGCTCACTCTCGAAATCAAGCATTTTACAGCAGGTTGGAGCAGCCTGTATCTCAGCACAGGAATAAGGTAGGGAAGAATTCGAAGGCTCATTTTGACTGCCTCCAGAAGTTAGATCAGATGGCAAATTGGATTTGGTGCTAGGTCTTTCCCTTTAGGTTTTACCCCAACAATGTTTTCATTAGTTTCGCTCACTCTCGAAATCAAGCATTTTACAGCAGGTTGGAGCAGCCTGTATCTCAGCACAGGAATAAGGTAGGGAAGAATTCTAAGGATCATTTTGACTGCCTCCAGAAGTTAGATCAGATGGCAAATTGGATTTGGTGCTAGGTCTTTCCCTTTAGATTTTACCCCAACAATGTTTTCATTAGTTTCGCTCACTCTCGAAATCAAGCATTTCACAGCAGGTTGGAGCAGCCTGTATCTCAGCACAGGAATAAGGTAGGGAAGAATTCTAAGGCTCATTTTGACTGCCTCCAGAAGTTAGATCAGATGGCAAATTGGATTTGGTGCTAGGTCTTTCCCTTTAGGTTTTACCCCAACAATGTTTTCATTAGTTTCGCTCACTCTCGAAATCAAGCATTTTACAGCAGGTTGGAGCAGCCTGTATCTCAGCACAGGAATAAGGTAGGGAAGAATTCTAAGGCTCATTTTGACTGCCTCCAGAAGTTAGATCAGATGGCAAATTGGATTTGGTGCTAGGTCTTTCCCTTTAGGTTTTACCCCAACAATGTTTTCATTAGTTTCGCTCACTCTCGAAATCAAGCATTTTACAGCAGGTTGGAGCAGCCTGTATCTCAGCACAGGAATAAGGTAGGGAAGAATTCTAAGGCTCATTTTGACTGCCTCCAGAAGTTAGATCAGATGGCAAATTGGATTTGGTGCTAGGTCTTTCCCTTTAGGTTTTACCCCCAACAATGTTTTCATTAGTTTCGCTCACTCTCGAAATCAAGCATTTTACAGCAGGTTGGAGCAGCCTGTATCTCAGCACAGGAATAAGGTAGGGAAGAATTCGAAGGCTCATTTTGACTGCCTCCAGAAGTTAGATCAGATGGCAAATTGGATTTGGTGCTAGGTCTTTCCCTTTAGGTTTTACCCCAACAATGTTTTCATTAGTTTCGCTCACTCTCGAAATCAAGCATTTTACAGCAGGTTGGAGCAGCCTGTATCTCAGCACAGGAATAAGGTAGGGAAGAATTCTAAGGCTCATTTTGACTGCCTCCAGAAGTTAGATCAGATGGCGAATTGGATTTGGTGCTAGGTCTTTCCCTTTAGGTTTTACCCCAACAATGTTTTCATTAGTTTCGCTCACTCTCGAAATCAAGCATTTTACAGCAGGTTGGAGCAGCCTGTATCTCAGCACAGGAATAAGGTAGGGAAGAATTCTAAGGATCATTTTGACTGCCTCCAGAAGTTAGATCAGATGGCAAATTGGATTTGGTGCTAGGTCTTTCCCTTTAGGTTTTACCCCAACAATGTTTTCATTAGTTTCGCTCACTCTCGAAATCAAGCATTTTACAGCAGGTTGGAGCAGCCTGTATCTCAGCACAGGAATAAGGTAGGGAAGAATTCTAAGGATCATTTTGACTGCCTCCAGAAGTTAGATCAGATGGCAAATTGGATTTGGTGCTAGGTCTTTCCCTTTAGGTTTTACCCCAACAATGTTTTCATTAGTTTCGCTCACTCTCGAAATCAAGCATTTTACAGCAGGTTGGAGCAGCCTGTATCTCAGCACAGGAATAAGGTAGGGAAGAATTCTAAGGATCATTTTGACTGCCTCCAGAAGTTAGATCAGATGGCAAATTGGATTTGGTGCTAGGTCTTTCCCTTTAGGTTTTACCCCAACAATGTTTTCATTAGTTTCGCTCACTCTCGAAATCAAGCATTTTACAGCAGGTTGGAGCAGCCTGTATCTCAGCACAGGAATAAGGTAGGGAAGAATTCTAAGGCTCATTTTGACTGCCTCCAGAAGTTAGATCAGATGGCAAATTGGATTTGGTGCTAGGTCTTTCCCTTTAGGTTTTACCCCAACAATGTTTTCATTAGTTTCGCTCACTCTCGAAATCAAGCATTTTACAGCAGGTTGGAGCAGCCTGTATCTCAGCACAGGAATAAGGTAGGGAAGAATTCTAAGGCTCATTTTGACTGCCTCCAGAAGTTAGATCAGATGGCAAATTGGATTTGGTGCTAGGTCTTTCCCTTTAGGTTTTACCCCAACAATGTTTTCATTAGTTTCGCTCACTCTCGAAATCAAGCATTTTACAGCAGGTTGGAGCAGCCTGTATCTCAGCACAGGAATAAGGTAGGGAAGAATTCGAAGGCTCATTTTGACTGCCTCCAGAAGTTAGATCAGATGGCAAATTGGATTTGGTGCTAGGTCTTTCCCTTTAGGTTTTACCCCAACAATGTTTTCATTAGTTTCGCTCACTCTCGAAATCAAGCATTTTACAGCAGGTTGGAGCAGCCTGTATCTCAGCACAGGAATAAGGTAGGGAAGAATTCTAAGGATCATTTTGACTGCCTCCAGAAGTTAGATCAGATGGCAAATTGGATTTGGTGCTAGGTCTTTCCCTTTAGATTTTACCCCAACAATGTTTTCATTAGTTTCGCTCACTCTCGAAATCAAGCATTTCACAGCAGGTTGGAGCAGCCTGTATCTCAGCACAGGAATAAGGTAGGGAAGAATTCTAAGGCTCATTTTGACTGCCTCCAGAAGTTAGATCAGATGGCAAATTGGATTTGGTGCTAGGTCTTTCCCTTTAGGTTTTACCCCAACAATGTTTTCATTAGTTTCGCTCACTCTCGAAATCAAGCATTTTACAGCAGGTTGGAGCAGCCTGTATCTCAGCACAGGAATAAGGTAGGGAAGAATTCTAAGGCTCATTTTGACTGCCTCCAGAAGTTAGATCAGATGGCAAATTGGATTTGGTGCTAGGTCTTTCCCTTTAGGTTTTACCCCAACAATGTTTTCATTAGTTTCGCTCACTCTCGAAATCAAGCATTTTACAGCAGGTTGGAGCAGCCTGTATCTCAGCACAGGAATAAGGTAGGGAAGAATTCTAAGGCTCATTTTGACTGCCTCCAGAAGTTAGATCAGATGGCAAATTGGATTTGGTGCTAGGTCTTTCCCTTTAGGTTTTACCCCAACAATGTTTTCATTAGTTTCGCTCACTCTCGAAATCAAGCATTTTACAGCAGGTTGGAGCAGCCTGTATCTCAGCACAGGAATAAGGTAGGGAAGAATTCGAAGGCTCATTTTGACTGCCTCCAGAAGTTAGATCAGATGGCAAATTGGATTTGGTGCTAGGTCTTTCCCTTTAGGTTTTACCCCAACAATGTTTTCATTAGTTTCGCTCACTCTCGAAATCAAGCATTTTACAGCAGGTTGGAGCAGCCTGTATCTCAGCACAGGAATAAGGTAGGGAAGAATTCTAAGGATCATTTTGACTGCCTCCAGAAGTTAGATCAGATGGCGAATTGGATTTGGTGCTAGGTCTTTCCCTTTAGGTTTTACCCCAACAATGTTTTCATTAGTTTCGCTCACTCTCGAAATCAAGCATTTTACAGCAGGTTGGAGCAGCCTGTATCTCAGCACAGGAATAAGGTAGGGAAGAATTCTAAGGCTCATTTTGACTGCCTCCAGAAGTTAGATCAGATGGCAAATTGGATTTGGTGCTAGGTCTTTCCCTTTAGGTTTTACCCCAACAATGTTTTCATTAGTTTCGCTCACTCTCGAAATCAAGCATTTTACAGCAGGTTGGAGCAGCCTGTATCTCAGCACAGGAATAAGGTAGGGAAGAATTCTAAGGCTCATTTTGACTGCCTCCAGAAGTTAGATCAGATGGCAAATTGGATTTGGTGCTAGGTCTTTCCCTTTAGGTTTTACCCCAACAATGTTTTCATTAGTTTCGCTCCCTCTCGAAATCAAGCATTTTACAGCAGGTTGGAGCAGCCTGTATCTCAGCACAGGAATAAGGTAGGGAAGAATTCTAAGGATCATTTTGACTGCCTCCAGAAGTTAGATCAGATGGCAAATTGGATTTGGTGCTAGGTCTTTCCCTTTAGGTTTTACCCCAACAATGTTTTCATTAGTTTCGCTCACTCTCGAAATCAAGCATTTTACAGCAGGTTGGAGCAGCCTGTATCTCAGCACAGGAATAAGGTAGGGAAGAATTCTAAGGCTCATTTTGACTGCCTCCAGAAGTTAGATCAGATGGCAAATTGGATTTGGTGCTAGGTCTTTCCCTTTAGGTTTTACCCCAACAATGTTTTCATTAGTTTCGCTCACTCTCGAAATCAAGCATTTTACAGCAGGTTGGAGCAGCCTGTATCTCAGCACAGGAATAAGGTAGGGAAGAATTCTAAGGCTCATTTTGACTGCCTCCAGAAGTTAGATCAGATGGCAAATTGGATTTGGTGCTAGGTCTTTCCCTTTAGGTTTTACCCCAACAATGTTTTCATTAGTTTCGCTCACTCTCGAAATCAAGCATTTTACAGCAGGTTGGAGCAGCCTGTATCTCAGCACAGGAATAAGGTAGGGAAGAATTCTAAGGCTCATTTTGACTGCCTCCAGAAGTTAGATCAGATGGCAAATTGGATTTGGTGCTAGGTCTTTCCCTTTAGGTTTTACCCCAACAATGTTTTCATTAGTTTCGCTCACTCTCGAAATCAAGCATTTTACAGCAGGTTGGAGCAGCCTGTATCTCAGCACAGGAATAAGGTAGGGAAGAATTCTAAGGCTCATTTTGACTGCCTCCAGAAGTTAGATCAGATGGCAAATTGGATTTGGTGCTAGGTCTTTCCCTTTAGGTTTTACCCCAACAATGTTTTCATTAGTTTCGCTCACTCTCGAAATCAAGCATTTTACAGCAGGTTGGAGCAGCCTGTATCTCAGCACAGGAATAAGGTAGGGAAGAATTCTAAGGATCATTTTGACTGCCTCCAGAAGTTAGATCAGATGGCAAATTGGATTTGGTGCTAGGTCTTTCCCTTTAGATTTTACCCCAACAATGTTTTCATTAGTTTCGCTCACTCTCGAAATCAAGCATTTCACAGCAGGTTGGAGCAGCCTGTATCTCAGCACAGGAATAAGGTAGGGAAGAATTCTAAGGCTCATTTTGACTGCCTCCAGAAGTTAGATCAGATGGCAAATTGGATTTGGTGCTAGGTCTTTCCCTTTAGGTTTTACCCCAACAATGTTTTCATTAGTTTCGCTCACTCTCGAAATCAAGCATTTTACAGCAGGTTGGAGCAGCCTGTATCTCAGCACAGGAATAAGGTAGGGAAGAATTCTAAGGCTCATTTTGACTGCCTCCAGAAGTTAGATCAGATGGCAAATTGGATTTGGTGCTAGGTCTTTCCCTTTAGGTTTTACCCCAACAATGTTTTCATTAGTTTCGCTCACTCTCGAAATCAAGCATTTTACAGCAGGTTGGAGCAGCCTGTATCTCAGCACAGGAATAAGGTAGGGAAGAATTCTAAGGATCATTTTGACTGCCTCCAGAAGTTAGATCAGATGGCAAATTGGATTTGGTGCTAGGTCTTTCCCTTTAGGTTTTACCCCAACAATGTTTTCATTAGTTTCGCTCACTCTCGAAATCAAGCATTTTACAGCAGGTTGGAGCAGCCTGTATCTCAGCACAGGAATAAGGTAGGGAAGAATTCGAAGGCTCATTTTGACTGCCTCCAGAAGTTAGATCAGATGGCAAATTGGATTTGGTGCTAGGTCTTTCCCTTTAGGTTTTACCCCAACAATGTTTTCATTAGTTTCGCTCACTCTCGAAATCAAGCATTTTACAGCAGGTTGGAGCAGCCTGTATCTCAGCACAGGAATAAGGTAGGGAAGAATTCTAAGGCTCATTTTGACTGCCTCCAGAAGTTAGATCAGATGGCAAATTGGATTTGGTGCTAGGTCTTTCCCTTTAGGTTTTACCCCAACAATGTTTTCATTAGTTTCGCTCACTCTCGAAATCAAGCATTTTACAGCAGGTTGGAGCAGCCTGTATCTCAGCACAGGAATAAGGTAGGGAAGAATTCTAAGGATCATTTTGACTGCCTCCAGAAGTTAGATCAGATGGCAAATTGGATTTGGTGCTAGGTCTTTCCCTTTAGGTTTTACCCCAACAATGTTTTCATTAGTTTCGCTCACTCTCGAAATCAAGCATTTTACAGCAGGTTGGAGCAGCCTGTATCTCAGCACAGGAATAAGGTAGGGAAGAATTCTAAGGATCATTTTGACTGCCTCCAGAAGTTAGATCAGATGGCAAATTGGATTTGGTGCTAGGTCTTTCCCTTTAGGTTTTACCCCAACAATGTTTTCATTAGTTTCGCTCACTCTCGAAATCAAGCATTTTACAGCAGGTTGGAGCAGCCTGTATCTCAGCACAGGAATAAGGTAGGGAAGAATTCTAAGGATCATTTTGACTGCCTCCAGAAGTTAGATCAGATGGCAAATTGGATTTGGTGCTAGGTCTTTCCCTTTAGGTTTTACCCCAACAATGTTTTCATTAGTTTCGCTCACTCTCGAAATCAAGCATTTTACAGCAGGTTGGAGCAGCCTGTATCTCAGCACAGGAATAAGGTAGGGAAGAATTCTAAGGCTCATTTTGACTGCCTCCAGAAGTTAGATCAGATGGCAAATTGGATTTGGTGCTAGGTCTTTCCCTTTAGGTTTTACCCCAACAATGTTTTCATTAGTTTCGCTCACTCTCGAAATCAAGCATTTCACAGCAGGTTGGAGCAGCCTGTATCTCAGCACAGGAATAAGGTAGGGAAGAATTCTAAGGCTCATTTTGACTGCCTCCAGAAGTTAGATCAGATGGCAAATTGGATTTGGTGCTAGGTCTTTCCCTTTAGGTTTTACCCCAACAATGTTTTCATTAGTTTCGCTCACTCTCGAAATCAAGCATTTTACAGCAGGTTGGAGCAGCCTGTATCTCAGCACAGGAATAAGGTAGGGAAGAATTCGAAGGCTCATTTTGACTGCCTCCAGAAGTTAGATCAGATGGCAAATTGGATTTGGTGCTAGGTCTTTCCCTTTAGGTTTTACCCCAACAATGTTTTCATTAGTTTCGCTCACTCTCGAAATCAAGCATTTTACAGCAGGTTGGAGCAGCCTGTATCTCAGCACAGGAATAAGGTAGGGAAGAATTCTAAGGATCATTTTGACTGCCTCCAGAAGTTAGATCAGATGGCAAATTGGATTTGGTGCTAGGTCTTTCCCTTTAGGTTTTACCCCAACAATGTTTTCATTAGTTTCGCTCACTCTCGAAATCAAGCATTTTACAGCAGGTTGGAGCAGCCTGTATCTCAGCACAGGAATAAGGTAGGGAAGAATTCTAAGGATCATTTTGACTGCCTCCAGAAGTTAGATCAGATGGCAAATTGGATTTGGTGCAAGGTCTTTCCCTTTAGGTTTTACCCCAACAATGTTTTCATTAGTTTCGCTCACTCTCGAAATCAAGCATTTTACAGCAGGTTGGAGCAGCCTGTATCTCAGCACAGGAATAAGGTAGGGAAGAATTCTAAGGATCATTTTGACTGCCTCCAGAAGTTAGATCAGATGGCAAATTGGATTTGGTGCTAGGTCTTTCCCTTTAGGTTTTACCCCAACAATGTTTTCATTAGTTTCGCTCACTCTCGAAATCAAGCATTTTACAGCAGGTTGGAGCAGCCTGTATCTCAGCACAGGAATAAGGTAGGGAAGAATTCTAAGGCTCATTTTGACTGCCTCCAGAAGTTAGATCAGATGGCAAATTGGATTTGGTGCTAGGTCTTTCCCTTTAGGTTTTACCCCAACAATGTTTTCATTAGTTTCGCTCACTCTCGAAATCAAGCATTTTACAGCAGGTTGGAGCAGCCTGTATCTCAGCACAGGAATAAGGTAGGGAAGAATTCGAAGGCTCATTTTGACTGCCTCCAGAAGTTAGATCAGATGGCAAATTGGATTTGGTGCTAGGTCTTTCCCTTTAGGTTTTACCCCAACAATGTTTTCATTAGTTTCGCTCACTCTCGAAATCAAGCATTTTACAGCAGGTTGGAGCAGCCTGTATCTCAGCACAGGAATAAGGTAGGGAAGAATTCTAAGGCTCATTTTGACTGCCTCCAGAAGTTAGATCAGATGGCGAATTGGATTTGGTGCTAGGTCTTTCCCTTTAGGTTTTACCCCAACAATGTTTTCATTAGTTTCGCTCACTCTCGAAATCAAGCATTTTACAGCAGGTTGGAGCAGCCTGTATCTCAGCACAGGAATAAGGTAGGGAAGAATTCTAAGGATCATTTTGACTGCCTCCAGAAGTTAGATCAGATGGCAAATTGGATTTGGTGCTAGGTCTTTCCCTTTAGGTTTTACCCCAACAATGTTTTCATTAGTTTCGCTCACTCTCGAAATCAAGCATTTTACAGCAGGTTGGAGCAGCCTGTATCTCAGCACAGGAATAAGGTAGGGAAGAATTCTAAGGCTCATTTTGACTGCCTCCAGAAGTTAGATCAGATGGCAAATTGGATTTGGTGCTAGGTCTTTCCCTTTAGGTTTTACCCCAACAATGTTTTCATTAGTTTCGCTCACTCTCGAAATCAAGCATTTTACAGCAGGTTGGAGCAGCCTGTATCTCAGCACAGGAATAAGGTAGGGAAGAATTCTAAGGATCATTTTGACTGCCTCCAGAAGTTAGATCAGATGGCAAATTGGATTTGGTGCTAGGTCTTTCCCTTTAGGTTTTACCCCAACAATGTTTTCATTAGTTTCGCTCACTCTCGAAATCAAGCATTTTACAGCAGGTTGGAGCAGCCTGTATCTCAGCACAGGAATAAGGTAGGGAAGAATTCTAAGGATCATTTTGACTGCCTCCAGAAGTTAGATCAGATGGCAAATTGGATTTGGTGCTAGGTCTTTCCCTTTAGGTTTTACCCCAACAATGTTTTCATTAGTTTCGCTCACTCTCGAAATCAAGCATTTTACAGCAGGTTGGAGCAGCCTGTATCTCAGCACAGGAATAAGGTAGGGAAGAATTCTAAGGATCATTTTGACTGCCTCCAGAAGTTAGATCAGATGGCAAATTGGATTTGGTGCTAGGTCTTTCCCTTTAGGTTTTACCCCAACAATGTTTTCATTAGTTTCGCTCACTCTCGAAATCAAGCATTTTACAGCAGGTTGGAGCAGCCTGTATCTCAGCACAGGAATAAGGTAGGGAAGAATTCTAAGGATCATTTTGACTGCCTCCAGAAGTTAGATCAGATGGCAAATTGGATTTGGTGCTAGGTCTTTCCCTTTAGGTTTTACCCCAACAATGTTTTCATTAGTTTCGCTCACTCTCGAAATCAAGCATTTTACAGCAGGTTGGAGCAGCCTGTATCTCAGCACAGGAATAAGGTAGGGAAGAATTCTAAGGATCATTTTGACTGCCTCCAGAAGTTAGATCAGATGGCAAATTGGATTTGGTGCTAGGTCTTTCCCTTTAGGTTTTACCCCAACAATGTTTTCATTAGTTTCGCTCACTCTCGAAATCAAGCATTTTACAGCAGGTTGGAGCAGCCTGTATCTCAGCACAGGAATAAGGTAGGGAAGAATTCTAAGGCTCATTTTGACTGCCTCCAGAAGTTAGATCAGATGGCAAATTGGATTTGGTGCTAGGTCTTTCCCTTTAGGTTTTACCCCAACAATGTTTTCATTAGTTTCGCTCACTCTCGAAATCAAGCATTTTACAGCAGGTTGGAGCAGCCTGTATCTCAGCACAGGAATAAGGTAGGGAAGAATTCTAAGGCTCATTTTGACTGCCTCCAGAAGTTAGATCAGATGGCAAATTGGATTTGGTGCTAGGTCTTTCCCTTTAGGTTTTACCCCAACAATGTTTTCATTAGTTTCGCTCACTCTCGAAATCAAGCATTTTACAGCAGGTTGGAGCAGCCTGTATCTCAGCACAGGAATAAGGTAGGGAAGAATTCTAAGGATCATTTTGACTGCCTCCAGAAGTTAGATCAGATGGCAAATTGGATTTGGTGCTAGGTCTTTCCCTTTAGGTTTTACCCCAACAATGTTTTCATTAGTTTCGCTCACTCTCGAAATCAAGCATTTTACAGCAGGTTGGAGCAGCCTGTATCTCAGCACAGGAATAAGGTAGGGAAGAATTCTAAGGCTCATTTTGACTGCCTCCAGAAGTTAGATCAGATGGCAAATTGGATTTGGTGCTAGGTCTTTCCCTTTAGGTTTTACCCCAACAATGTTTTCATTAGTTTCGCTCACTCTCGAAATCAAGCATTTTACAGCAGGTTGGAGCAGCCTGTATCTCAGCACAGGAATAAGGTAGGGAAGAATTCTAAGGATCATTTTGACTGCCTCCAGAAGTTAGATCAGATGGCAAATTGGATTTGGTGCTAGGTCTTTCCCTTTAGGTTTTACCCCAACAATGTTTTCATTAGTTTCGCTCACTCTCGAAATCAAGCATTTTACAGCAGGTTGGAGCAGCCTGTATCTCAGCACAGGAATAAGGTAGGGAAGAATTCTAAGGCTCATTTTGACTGCCTCCAGAAGTTAGATCAGATGGCAAATTGGATTTGGTGCTAGGTCTTTCCCTTTAGGTTTTACCCCAACAATGTTTTCATTAGTTTCGCTCACTCTCGAAATCAAGCATTTTACAGCAGGTTGGAGCAGCCTGTATCTCAGCACAGGAATAAGGTAGGGAAGAATTCAAATGCTCATTTTGACTGCCTCCAGAAGTTAGATCAGATGGCAAATTGGATTTGGTGCTAGGTCTTTCCCTTTAGGTTTTACCCCAACAATGTTTTCATTAGTTTCGCTCCCTCTCGAAATCAAGCATTTTACAGCAGGTTGGAGCAGCCTGTATCTCAGCACAGGAATAAGGTAGGGAAGAATTCTAAGGATCATTTTGACTGCCTCCAGAAGTTAGATCAGATGGCAAATTGGATTTGGTGCTAGGTCTTTCCCTTTAGGTTTTACCCCAACAATGTTTTCATTAGTTTCGCTCACTCTCGAAATCAAGCATTTTACAGCAGGTTGGAGCAGCCTGTATCTCAGCACAGGAATAAGGTAGGGAAGAATTCTAAGGCTCATTTTGACTGCCTCCAGAAGTTAGATCAGATGGCAAATTGGATTTGGTGCTAGGTCTTTCCCTTTAGGTTTTACCCCAACAATGTTTTCATTAGTTTCGCTCACTCTCGAAATCAAGCATTTTACAGCAGGTTGGAGCAGCCTGTATCTCAGCACAGGAATAAGGTAGGGAAGAATTCTAAGGATCATTTTGACTGCCTCCAGAAGTTAGATCAGATGGCAAATTGGATTTGGTGCTAGGTCTTTCCCTTTAGGTTTTACCCCAACAATGTTTTCATTAGTTTCGCTCACTCTTGAAATCAAGCATTTTACAGCAGGTTGGAGCAGCCTGTATCTCAGCACAGGAATAAGGTAGGGAAGAATTCTAAGGATCATTTTGACTGCCTCCAGAAGTTAGATCAGATGGCAAATTGGATTTGGTGCTAGGTCTTTCCCTTTAAGTTTTACCCCAACAATGTTTTCATTAGTTTCGCTCACTCTCGAAATCAAACATTTTACAGCAGGTTGGAGCAGCCTGTATCTCAGCACAGGAATAAGGTAGGGAAGAATTCTAAGGATCATTTTGACTGCCTCCAGAAGTTAGATCAGATGGCAAATTGGATTTGGTGCTAGGTCTTTCCCTTTAGGTTTTACCCCAACAATGTTTTCATTAGTTTCGCTCACTCTCGAAATCAAGCATTTTACAGCAGGTTGGAGCAGCCTGTATCTCAGCACAGGAATAAGGTAGGGAAGAATTCTAAGGATCATTTTGACTGCCTCCAGAAGTTAGATCAGATGGCAAATTGGATTTGGTGCTAGGTCTTTCCCTTTAGGTTTTACCCCAACAATGTTTTCATTAGTTTCGCTCACTCTCGAAATCAAGCATTTTACAGCAGGTTGGAGCAGCCTGTATCTCAGCACAGGAATAAGGTAGGGAAGAATTCTAAGGATCATTTTGACTGCCTCCAGAAGTTAGATCAGATGGCAAATTGGATTTGGTGCTAGGTCTTTCCCTTTAGGTTTTACCCCAACAATGTTTTCATTAGTTTCGCTCACTCTCGAAATCAAGCATTTCACAGCAGGTTGGAGCAGCCTGTATCTCAGCACAGGAATAAGGTAGGGAAGAATTCTAAGGCTCATTTTGACTGCCTCCAGAAGTTAGATCAGATGGCAAATTGGATTTGGTGCTAGGTCTTTCCCTTTAGGTTTTACCCCAACAATGTTTTCATTAGTTTCGCTCACTCTCGAAATCAAGCATTTTACAGCAGGTTGGAGCAGCCTGTATCTCAGCACAGGAATAAGGTAGGGAAGAATTCTAAGGCTCATTTTGACTGCCTCCAGAAGTTAGATCAGATGGCAAATTGGATTTGGTGCTAGGTCTTTCCCTTTAGGTTTTACCCCAACAATGTTTTCATTAGTTTCGCTCACTCTCGAAATCAAGCATTTTACAGCAGGTTGGAGCAGCCTGTATCTCAGCACAGGAATAAGGTAGGGAAGAATTCTAAGGATCATTTTGACTGCCTCCAGAAGTTAGATCAGATGGCAAATTGGATTTGGTGCTAGGTCTTTCCCTTTAGGTTTTACCCCAACAATGTTTTCATTAGTTTCGCTCACTCTCGAAATCAAGCATTTTACAGCAGGTTGGAGCAGCCTGTATCTCAGCACAGGAATAAGGTAGGGAAGAATTCTAAGGATCATTTTGACTGCCTCCAGAAGTTAGATCAGATGGCAAATTGGATTTGGTGCAAGGTCTTTCCCTTTAGGTTTTACCCCAACAATGTTTTCATTAGTTTCGCTCACTCTCGAAATCAAGCATTTTACAGCAGGTTGGAGCAGCCTGTATCTCAGCACAGGAATAAGGTAGGGAAGAATTCTAAGGATCATTTTGACTGCCTCCAGAAGTTAGATCAGATGGCAAATTGGATTTGGTGCTAGGTCTTTCCCTTTAGGTTTTACCCCAACAATGTTTTCATTAGTTTCGCTCACTCTCGAAATCAAGCATTTTACAGCAGGTTGGAGCAGCCTGTATCTCAGCACAGGAATAAGGTAGGGAAGAATTCTAAGGATCATTTTGACTGCCTCCAGAAGTTAGATCAGATGGCAAATTGGATTTGGTGCTAGGTCTTTCCCTTTAGGTTTTACCCCAACAATGTTTTCATTAGTTTCGCTCACTCTCGAAATCAAGCATTTTACAGCAGGTTGGAGCAGCCTGTATCTCAGCACAGGAATAAGGTAGGGAAGAATTCTAAGGATCATTTTGACTGCCTCCAGAAGTTAGATCAGATGGCAAATTGGATTTGGTGCTAGGTCTTTCCCTTTAGGTTTTACCCCAACAATGTTTTCATTAGTTTCGCTCACTCTCGAAATCAAGCATTTTACAGCAGGTTGGAGCAGCCTGTATCTCAGCACAGGAATAAGGTAGGGAAGAATTCAAATGCTCATTTTGACTGCCTCCAGAAGTTAGATCAGATGGCAAATTGGATTTGGTGCTAGGTCTTTCCCTTTAGGTTTTACCCCAACAATGTTTTCATTAGTTTCGCTCACTCTCGAAATCAAGCATTTTACAGCAGGTTGGAGCAGCCTGTATCTCAGCACAGGAATAAGGTAGGGAAGAATTCTAAGGATCATTTTGACTGCCTCCAGAAGTTAGATCAGATAGCAAATTGGATTTGGTGCTAGGTCTTTCCCTTTAGGTTTTACCCCAACAATGTTTTCATTAGTTTCGCTCACTCTCGAAATCAAGCATTTTACAGCAGGTTGGAGCAGCCTGTATCTCAGCACAGGAATAAGGTAGGGAAGAATTCTAAGGCTCATTTTGACTGCCTCCAGAAGTTAGATCAGATGGCAAATTGGATTTGGTGCTAGGTCTTTCCCTTTAGGTTTTACCCCAACAATGTTTTCATTAGTTTCGCTCACTCTCGAAATCAAGCATTTTACAGCAGGTTGGAGCAGCCTGTATCTCAGCACAGGAATAAGGTAGGGAAGAATTCTAAGGCTCATTTTGACTGCCTCCAGAAGTTAGATCAGATGGCAAATTGGATTTGGTGCTAGGTCTTTCCCTTTAGGTTTTACCCCAACAATGTTTTCATTAGTTTCGCTCACTCTCGAAATCAAGCATTTTACAGCAGGTTGGAGCAGCCTGTATCTCAGCACAGGAATAAGGTAGGGAAGAATTCTAAGGCTCATTTTGACTGCCTCCAGAAGTTAGATCAGATGGCAAATTGGATTTGGTGCTAGGTCTTTCCCTTTAGGTTTTACCCCAACAATGTTTTCATTAGTTTCGCTCACTCTCGAAATCAAGCATTTTACAGCAGGTTGGAGCAGCCTGTATCTCAGCACAGGAATAAGGTAGGGAAGAATTCTAAGGATCATTTTGACTGCCTCCAGAAGTTAGATCAGATGGCAAATTGGATTTGGTGCTAGGTCTTTCCCTTTAGGTTTTACCCCAACAATGTTTTCATTAGTTTCGCTCACTCTCGAAATCAAGCATTTTACAGCAGGTTGGAGCAGCCTGTATCTCAGCACAGGAATAAGGTAGGGAAGAATTCTAAGGATCATTTTGACTGCCTCCAGAAGTTAGATCAGATGGCAAATTGGATTTGGTGCTAGGTCTTTCCCTTTAGGTTTTACCCCAACAATGCTTTCATTAGTTTCGCTCACTCTCGAAATCAAGCATTTTACAGCAGGTTGGAGCAGCCTGTATCTCAGCACAGGAATAAGGTAGGGAAGAATTCTAAGGATCATTTTGACTGCCTCCAGAAGTTAGATCAGATGGCAAATTGGATTTGGTGCTAGGTCTTTCCCTTTAGGTTTTACCCCAACAATGTTTTCATTAGTTTCGCTCACTCTCGAAATCAAGCATTTTACAGCAGGTTGGAGCAGCCTGTATCTCAGCACAGGAATAAGGTAGGGAAGAATTCTAAGGCTCATTTTGACTGCCTCCAGAAGTTAGATCAGATGGCAAATTGGATTTGGTGCTAGGTCTTTCCCTTTAGGTTTTACCCCAACAATGTTTTCATTAGTTTCGCTCACTCTCGAAATCAAGCATTTTACAGCAGGTTGGAGCAGCCTGTATCTCAGCACAGGAATAAGGTAGGGAAGAATTCTAAGGATCATTTTGACTGCCTCCAGAAGTTAGATCAGATGGCAAATTGGATTTGGTGCTAGGTCTTTCCCTTTAGGTTTTACCCCCAACAATGTTTTCATTAGTTTCGCTCACTCTTGAAATCAAGCATTTTACAGCAGGTTGGAGCAGCCTGTATCTCAGCACAGGAATAAGGTAGGGAAGAATTCTAAGGATCATTTTGACTGCCTCCAGAAGTTAGATCAGATGGCAAATTGGATTTGGTGCTAGGTCTTTCCCTTTAAGTTTTACCCCAACAATGTTTTCATTAGTTTCGCTCACTCTCGAAATCAAACATTTTACAGCAGGTTGGAGCAGCCTGTATCTCAGCACAGGAATAAGGTAGGGAAGAATTCTAAGGATCATTTTGACTGCCTCCAGAAGTTAGATCAGATGGCAAATTGGATTTGGTGCTAGGTCTTTCCCTTTAGGTTTTACCCCAACAATGTTTTCATTAGTTTCGCTCACTCTCGAAATCAAGCATTTTACAGCAGGTTGGAGCAGCCTGTATCTCAGCACAGGAATAAGGTAGGGAAGAATTCTAAGGATCATTTTGACTGCCTCCAGAAGTTAGATCAGATGGCAAATTGGATTTGGTGCTAGGTCTTTCCCTTTAGGTTTTACCCCAACAATGTTTTCATTAGTTTCGCTCACTCTCGAAATCAAGCATTTTACAGCAGGTTGGAGCAGCCTGTATCTCAGCACAGGAATAAGGTAGGGAAGAATTCTAAGGATCATTTTGACTGCCTCCAGAAGTTAGATCAGATGGCAAATTGGATTTGGTGCTAGGTCTTTCCCTTTAGGTTTTACCCCAACAATGTTTTCATTAGTTTCGCTCACTCTCGAAATCAAGCATTTCACAGCAGGTTGGAGCAGCCTGTATCTCAGCACAGGAATAAGGTAGGGAAGAATTCTAAGGCTCATTTTGACTGCCTCCAGAAGTTAGATCAGATGGCAAATTGGATTTGGTGCTAGGTCTTTCCCTTTAGGTTTTACCCCAACAATGTTTTCATTAGTTTCGCTCACTCTCGAAATCAAGCATTTTACAGCAGGTTGGAGCAGCCTGTATCTCAGCACAGGAATAAGGTAGGGAAGAATTCTAAGGCTCATTTTGACTGCCTCCAGAAGTTAGATCAGATGGCAAATTGGATTTGGTGCTAGGTCTTTCCCTTTAGGTTTTACCCCAACAATGTTTTCATTAGTTTCGCTCACTCTCGAAATCAAGCATTTTACAGCAGGTTGGAGCAGCCTGTATCTCAGCACAGGAATAAGGTAGGGAAGAATTCTAAGGATCATTTTGACTGCCTCCAGAAGTTAGATCAGATGGCAAATTGGATTTGGTGCTAGGTCTTTCCCTTTAGGTTTTACCCCAACAATGTTTTCATTAGTTTCGCTCACTCTCGAAATCAAGCATTTTACAGCAGGTTGGAGCAGCCTGTATCTCAGCACAGGAATAAGGTAGGGAAGAATTCTAAGGATCATTTTGACTGCCTCCAGAAGTTAGATCAGATGGCAAATTGGATTTGGTGCAAGGTCTTTCCCTTTAGGTTTTACCCCAACAATGTTTTCATTAGTTTCGCTCACTCTCGAAATCAAGCATTTTACAGCAGGTTGGAGCAGCCTGTATCTCAGCACAGGAATAAGGTAGGGAAGAATTCTAAGGATCATTTTGACTGCCTCCAGAAGTTAGATCAGATGGCAAATTGGATTTGGTGCTAGGTCTTTCCCTTTAGGTTTTACCCCAACAATGTTTTCATTAGTTTCGCTCACTCTCGAAATCAAGCATTTTACAGCAGGTTGGAGCAGCCTGTATCTCAGCACAGGAATAAGGTAGGGAAGAATTCTAAGGATCATTTTGACTGCCTCCAGAAGTTAGATCAGATGGCAAATTGGATTTGGTGCTAGGTCTTTCCCTTTAGGTTTTACCCCAACAATGTTTTCATTAGTTTCGCTCACTCTCGAAATCAAGCATTTTACAGCAGGTTGGAGCAGCCTGTATCTCAGCACAGGAATAAGGTAGGGAAGAATTCTAAGGATCATTTTGACTGCCTCCAGAAGTTAGATCAGATGGCAAATTGGATTTGGTGCTAGGTCTTTCCCTTTAGGTTTTACCCCAACAATGTTTTCATTAGTTTCGCTCACTCTCGAAATCTAGCATTTTACAGCAGGTTGGAGCAGCCTGTATCTCAGCACAGGAATAAGGTAGGGAAGAATTCAAATGCTCATTTTGACTGCCTCCAGAAGTTAGATCAGATGGCAAATTGGATTTGGTGCTAGGTCTTTCCCTTTAGGTTTTACCCCAACAATGTTTTCATTAGTTTCGCTCACTCTCGAAATCAAGCATTTTACAGCAGGTTGGAGCAGCCTGTATCTCAGCACAGGAATAAGGTAGGGAAGAATTCTAAGGATCATTTTGACTGCCTCCAGAAGTTAGATCAGATAGCAAATTGGATTTGGTGCTAGGTCTTTCCCTTTAGGTTTTACCCCAACAATGTTTTCATTAGTTTCGCTCACTCTCGAAATCAAGCATTTTACAGCAGGTTGGAGCAGCCTGTATCTCAGCACAGGAATAAGGTAGGGAAGAATTCTAAGGCTCATTTTGACTGCCTCCAGAAGTTAGATCAGATGGCAAATTGGATTTGGTGCTAGGTCTTTCCCTTTAGGTTTTACCCCAACAATGTTTTCATTAGTTTCGCTCACTCTCGAAATCAAGCATTTTACAGCAGGTTGGAGCAGCCTGTATCTCAGCACAGGAATAAGGTAGGGAAGAATTCTAAGGATCATTTTGACTGCCTCCAGAAGTTAGATCAGATGGCAAATTGGATTTGGTGCTAGGTCTTTCCCTTTAGGTTTTACCCCAACAATGTTTTCATTAGTTTCGCTCACTCTCCAAATCAAGCATTTTACAGCAGGTTGGAGCAGCCTGTATCTCAGCACAGGAATAAGGTAGGGAAGAATTCTAAGGCTCATTTTGACTGCCTCCAGAAGTTAGATCAGATGGCAAATTGGATTTGGTGCTAGGTCTTTCCCTTTAGGTTTTACCCCAACAATGTTTTCATTAGTTTTGCTCACTCTCGAAATCAAGCATTTTACAGCAGGTTGGAGCAGCCTGTATCTCAGCACAGGAATAAGGTAGGGAAGAATTCTAAGGATCATTTTGACTGCCTCCAGAAGTTAGATCAGATGGCAAATTGGATTTGGTGCTAGGTCTTTCCCTTTAGGTTTTACCCCAACAATGTTTTCATTAGTTTCGCTCACTCTCGAAATCAAGCATTTTACAGCAGGTTGGAGCAGCCTGTATCTCAGCACAGGAATAAGGTAGGGAAGAATTCTAAGGATCATTTTGACTGCCTCCAGAAGTTAGATCAGATGGCAAATTGGATTTGGTGCTAGGTCTTTCCCTTTAGGTTTTACCCCAACAATGCTTTCATTAGTTTCGCTCACTCTCGAAATCAAGCATTTTACAGCAGGTTGGAGCAGCCTGTATCTCAGCACAGGAATAAGGTAGGGAAGAATTCTAAGGATCATTTTGACTGCCTCCAGAAGTTAGATCAGATGGCAAATTGGATTTGGTGCTAGGTCTTTCCCTTTAGGTTTTACCCCAACAATGTTTTCATTAGTTTCGCTCACTCTCGAAATCAAGCATTTTACAGCAGGTTGGAGCAGCCTGTATCTCAGCACAGGAATAAGGTAGGGAAGAATTAAAATGCTCATTTTGACTGCCTCCAGAAGTTAGATCAGATGGCAAATTGGATTTGGTGCTAGGTCTTTCCCTTTAGGTTTTACCCCAACAATGTTTTCATTAGTTTCGCTCACTCTCGAAATCAAGCATTTTACAGCAGGTTGGAGCAGCCTGTATCTCAGCACAGGAATAAGGTAGGGAAGAATTCTAAGGATCATTTTGACTGCCTCCAGAAGTTAGATCAGATGGCAAATTGGATTTGGTGCTAGGTCTTTCCCTTTAGGTTTTACCCCAACAATGTTTTCATTAGTTTCGCTCACTCTCGAAATCAAGCATTTTACAGCAGGTTGGAGCAGCCTGTATCTCAGCACAGGAATAAGGTAGGGAAGAATTCTAAGGATCATTTTGACTGCCTCCAGAAGTTAGATCAGATGGCAAATTGGATTTGGTGCAAGGTCTTTCCCTTTAGGTTTTACCCCAACAATGTTTTCATTAGTTTCGCTCACTCTCGAAATCAAGCATTTTACAGCAGGTTGGAGCAGCCTGTATCTCAGCACAGGAATAAGGTAGGGAAGAATTCTAAGGATCATTTTGACTGCCTCCAGAAGTTAGATCAGATGGCAAATTGGATTTGGTGCTAGGTCTTTCCCTTTAGGTTTTACCCCAACAATGTTTTCATTAGTTTCGCTCACTCTCGAAATCAAGCATTTTACAGCAGGTTGGAGCAGCCTGTATCTCAGCACAGGAATAAGGTAGGGAAGAATTCTAAGGCTCATTTTGACTGCCTCCAGAAGTTAGATCAGATGGCAAATTGGATTTGGTGCTAGGTCTTTCCCTTTAGGTTTTACCCCAACAATGTTTTCATTAGTTTCGCTCACTCTCGAAATCAAGCATTTTACAGCAGGTTGGAGCAGCCTGTATCTCAGCACAGGAATAAGGTAGGGAAGAATTCTAAGGATCATTTTGACTGCCTCCAGAAGTTAGATCAGATGGCAAATTGGATTTGGTGCTAGGTCTTTCCCTTTAGGTTTTACCCCAACAATGTTTTCATTAGTTTCGCTCACTCTCGAAATCAAGCATTTTACAGCAGGTTGGAGCAGCCTGTATCTCAGCACAGGAATAAGGTAGGGAAGAATTCAAATGCTCATTTTGACTGCCTCCAGAAGTTAGATCAGATGGCAAATTGGATTTGGTGCTAGGTCTTTCCCTTTAGGTTTTACCCCAACAATGTTTTCATTAGTTTCGCTCACTCTCGAAATCAAGCATTTTACAGCAGGTTGGAGCAGCCTGTATCTCAGCACAGGAATAAGGTAGGGAAGAATTCTAAGGATCATTTTGACTGCCTCCAGAAGTTAGATCAGATAGCAAATTGGATTTGGTGCTAGGTCTTTCCCTTTAGGTTTTACCCCAACAATGTTTTCATTAGTTTCGCTCACTCTCGAAATCAAGCATTTTACAGCAGGTTGGAGCAGCCTGTATCTCAGCACAGGAATAAGGTAGGGAAGAATTCTAAGGCTCATTTTGACTGCCTCCAGAAGTTAGATCAGATGGCAAATTGGATTTGGTGCTAGGTCTTTCCCTTTAGGTTTTACCCCAACAATGTTTTCATTAGTTTCGCTCACTCTCGAAATCAAGCATTTTACAGCAGGTTGGAGCAGCCTGTATCTCAGCACAGGAATAAGGTAGGGAAGAATTCTAAGGATCATTTTGACTGCCTCCAGAAGTTAGATCAGATGGCAAATTGGATTTGGTGCTAGGTCTTTCCCTTTAGGTTTTACCCCAACAATGTTTTCATTAGTTTCGCTCACTCTCCAAATCAAGCATTTTACAGCAGGTTGGAGCAGCCTGTATCTCAGCACAGGAATAAGGTAGGGAAGAATTCTAAGGCTCATTTTGACTGCCTCCAGAAGTTAGATCAGATGGCAAATTGGATTTGGTGCTAGGTCTTTCCCTTTAGGTTTTACCCCAACAATGTTTTCATTAGTTTCGCTCACTCTCGAAATCAAGCATTTTACAGCAGGTTGGAGCAGCCTGTATCTCAGCACAGGAATAAGGTAGGGAAGAATTCTAAGGATCATTTTGACTGCCTCCAGAAGTTAGATCAGATGGCAAATTGGATTTGGTGCTAGGTCTTTCCCTTTAGGTTTTACCCCAACAATGTTTTCATTAGTTTCGCTCACTCTCGAAATCAAGCATTTTACAGCAGGTTGGAGCAGCCTGTATCTCAGCACAGGAATAAGGTAGGGAAGAATTCAAATGCTCATTTTGACTGCCTCCAGAAGTTAGATCAGATGGCAAATTGGATTTGGTGCTAGGTCTTTCCCTTTAGGTTTTACCCCAACAATGTTTTCATTAGTTTCGCTCACTCTCGAAATCAAGCATTTTACAGCAGGTTGGAGCAGCCTGTATCTCAGCACAGGAATAAGGTAGGGAAGAATTCTAAGGATCATTTTGACTGCCTCCAGAAGTTAGATCAGATAGCAAATTGGATTTGGTGCTAGGTCTTTCCCTTTAGGTTTTACCCCAACAATGTTTTCATTAGTTTCGCTCACTCTCGAAATCAAGCATTTTACAGCAGGTTGGAGCAGCCTGTATCTCAGCACAGGAATAAGGTAGGGAAGAATTCTAAGGCTCATTTTGACTGCCTCCAGAAGTTAGATCAGATGGCAAATTGGATTTGGTGCTAGGTCTTTCCCTTTAGGTTTTACCCCAACAATGTTTTCATTAGTTTCGCTCACTCTCGAAATCAAGCATTTTACAGCAGGTTGGAGCAGCCTGTATCTCAGCACAGGAATAAGGTAGGGAAGAATTCTAAGGATCATTTTGACTGCCTCCAGAAGTTAGATCAGATGGCAAATTGGATTTGGTGCTAGGTCTTTCCCTTTAGGTTTTACCCCAACAATGTTTTCATTAGTTTCGCTCACTCTCCAAATCAAGCATTTTACAGCAGGTTGGAGCAGCCTGTATCTCAGCACAGGAATAAGGTAGGGAAGAATTCTAAGGATCATTTTGACTGCCTCCAGAAGTTAGATCAGATGGCAAATTGGATTTGGTGCTAGGTCTTTCCCTTTAGGTTTTACCCCAACAATGTTTTCATTAGTTTTGCTCACTCTCGAAATCAAGCATTTTACAGCAGGTTGGAGCAGCCTGTATCTCAGCACAGGAATAAGGTAGGGAAGAATTCTAAGGATCATTTTGACTGCCTCCAGAAGTTAGATCAGATGGCAAATTGGATTTGGTGCTAGGTCTTTCCCTTTAGGTTTTACCCCAACAATGTTTTCATTAGTTTCGCTCACTCTCGAAATCAAGCATTTTACAGCAGGTTGGAGCAGCCTGTATCTCAGCACAGGAATAAGGTAGGGAAGAATTCTAAGGATCATTTTGACTGCCTCCAGAAGTTAGATCAGATGGCAAATTGGATTTGGTGCTAGGTCTTTCCCTTTAGGTTTTACCCCAACAATGCTTTCATTAGTTTCGCTCACTCTCGAAATCAAGCATTTTACAGCAGGTTGGAGCAGCCTGTATCTCAGCACAGGAATAAGGTAGGGAAGAATTCTAAGGCTCATTTTGACTGCCTCCAGAAGTTAGATCAGATGGCAAATTGGATTTGGTGCTAGGTCTTTCCCTTTAGGTTTTACCCCAACAATGTTTTCATTAGTTTCGCTCACTCTCGAAATCAAGCAATTTTACAGCAGGTTGGAGCAGCCTGTATCTCAGCACAGGAATAAGGTAGGGAAGAATTCTAAGGATCATTTTGACTGCCTCCAGAAGTTAGATCAGATGGCAAATTGGATTTGGTGCTAGGTCTTTCCCTTTAGGTTTTACCCCAACAATGTTTTCATTAGTTTCGCTCACTCTCGAAATCAAGCATTTTACAGCAGGTTGGAGCAGCCTGTATCTCAGCACAGGAATAAGGTAGGGAAGAATTCTAAGGCTCATTTTGACTGCCTCCAGAAGTTAGATCAGATGGCAAATTGGATTTGGTGCTAGGTCTTTCCCTTTAGGTTTTACCCCAACAATGTTTTCATTAGTTTCGCTCACTCTCGAAATCAAGCATTTTACAGCAGGTTGGAGCAGCCTGTATCTCAGCACAGGAATAAGGTAGGGAAGAATTCTAAGGCTCATTTTGACTGCCTCCAGAAGTTAGATCAGATGGCAAATTGGATTTGGTGCTAGGTCTTTCCCTTTAGGTTTTACCCCAACAATGTTTTCATTAGTTTCGCTCACTCTCGAAATCAAGCATTTTACAGCAGGTTGGAGCAGCCTGTATCTCAGCACAGGAATAAGGTAGGGAAGAATTCTAAGGATCATTTTGACTGCCTCCAGAAGTTAGATCAGATGGCAAATTGGATTTGGTGCTAGGTCTTTCCCTTTAGGTTTTACCCCAACAATGTTTTCATTAGTTTCGCTCACTCTCGAAATCAAGCATTTTACAGCAGGTTGGAGCAGCCTGTATCTCAGCACAGGAATAAGGTAGGGAAGAATTCTAAGGCTCATTTTGACTGCCTCCAGAAGTTAGATCAGATGGCAAATTGGATTTGGTGCTAGGTCTTTCCCTTTAGGTTTTACCCCAACAATGTTTTCATTAGTTTCGCTCACTCTCGAAATCAAGCATTTTACAGCAGGTTGGAGCAGCCTGTATCTCAGCACAGGAATAAGGTAGGGAAGAATTCTAAGGATCATTTTGACTGCCTCCAGAAGTTAGATCAGATGGCAAATTGGATTTGGTGCTAGGTCTTTCCCTTTAGGTTTTACCCCAACAATGTTTTCATTAGTTTCGCTCCCTCTCGAAATCAAGCATTTTACAGCAGGTTGGAGCAGCCTGTATCTCAGCACAGGAATAAGGTAGGGAAGAATTCTAAGGATCATTTTGACTGCCTCCCAGAAGTTAGATCAGATGGCAAATTGGATTTGGTGCTAGGTCTTTCCCTTTAGGTTTTACCCCAACAATGTTTTCATTAGTTTCGCTCACTCTCGAAATCAAGCATTTTACAGCAGGTTGGAGCAGCCTGTATCTCAGCACAGGAATAAGGTAGGGAAGAATTCTAAGGCTCATTTTGACTGCCTCCAGAAGTTAGATCAGATGGCAAATTGGATTTGGTGCTAGGTCTTTCCCTTTAGGTTTTACCCCAACAATGTTTTCATTAGTTTCGCTCACTCTCGAAATCAAGCATTTTACAGCAGGTTGGAGCAGCCTGTATCTCAGCACAGGAATAAGGTAGGGAAGAATTCTAAGGATCATTTTGACTGCCTCCAGAAGTTAGATCAGATGGCAAATTGGATTTGGTGCTAGGTCTTTCCCTTTAGGTTTTACCCCAACAATGTTTTCATTAGTTTCGCTCACTCTCGAAGTCAAGCATTTTACAGCAGGTTGGAGCAGCCTGTATCTCAGCACAGGAATAAGGTAGATAAGAATTCTAAGGATCATTTTGACTGCCTCCAGAAGTTAGATCAGATAGCAAATTGGATTTGGTGCTAGGTCTTTCCCTTTAGGTTTTACCCCAACAATGTTTTCATTAGTTTCGCTCACTCTCGAAATCAAGCATTTTACAGCAGGTTGGAGCAGCCTGTATCTCAGCACAGGAATAAGGTAGGGAAGAATTCTAAGGATCATTTTGACTGCCTCCAGAAGTTAGATCAGATGGCAAATTGGATTTGGTGCTAGGTCTTTCCCTTTAGGTTTTACCCCAACAATGTTTTCATTAGTTTCGCTCCCTCTCGAAATCAAGCATTTTACAGCAGGTTGGAGCAGCCTGTATCTCAGCACAGGAATAAGGTAGGGAAGAATTCTAAGGATCATTTTGACTGCCTCCAGAAGTTAGATCAGATGGCAAATTGGATTTGGTGCTAGGTCTTTCCCTTTAGGTTTTACCCCAACAATGTTTTCATTAGTTTCGCTCACTCTCGAAATCAAGCATTTTACAGCAGGTTGGAGCAGCCTGTATCTCAGCACAGGAATAAGGTAGGGAAGAATTCTAAGGCTCATTTTGACTGCCTCCAGAAGTTAGATCAGATGGCAAATTGGATTTGGTGCTAGGTCTTTCCCTTTAGGTTTTACCCCAACAATGTTTTCATTAGTTTCGCTCACTCTCGAAATCAAGCATTTTACAGCAGGTTGGAGCAGCCTGTATCTCAGCACAGGAATAAGGTAGGGAAGAATTCTAAGGATCATTTTGACTGCCTCCAGAAGTTAGATCAGATGGCAAATTGGATTTGGTGCTAGGTCTTTCCCTTTAGGTTTTACCCCAACAATGTTTTCATTAGTTTCGCTCACTCTCGAAGTCAAGCATTTTACAGCAGGTTGGAGCAGCCTGTATCTCAGCACAGGAATAAGGTAGATAAGAATTCTAAGGATCATTTTGACTGCCTCCAGAAGTTAGATCAGATAGCAAATTGGATTTGGTGCTAGGTCTTTCCCTTTAGGTTTTACCCCAACAATGTTTTCATTAGTTTCGCTCACTCTCGAAATCAAGCATTTTACAGCAGGTTGGAGCAGCCTGTATCTCAGCACAGGAATAAGGTAGGGAAGAATTCTAAGGATCATTTTGACTGCCTCCAGAAGTTAGATCAGATGGCAAATTGGATTTGGTGCTAGGTCTTTCCCTTTAGGTTTTACCCCATCAATGTTTTCATTAGTTTCGCTCACTCTCGAAATCAAGCATTTTACAGCAGGTTGGAGCAGCCTGTATCTCAGCACAGGAATAAGGTAGGGAAGAATTCTAAGGATCATTTTGACTGCCTCCAGAAGTTAGATCAGATGGCAAATTGGATTTGGTGCTAGGTCTTTCCCTTTAGGTTTTACCCCAACAATGTTTTCACTAGTTTCGCTCACTCTCGAAATCAAGCATTTTACAGCAGGTTGGAGCAGCCTGTATCTCAGCACAGGAATAAGGTAGGGAAGAATTCTAAGGATCATTTTGACTGCCTCCAGAAGTTAGATCAGATGGCAAATTGGATTTGGTGCTAGGTCTTTCCCTTTAGGTTTTACCCCAACAATGTTTTCATTAGTTTCGCTCACTCTCGAAATCAAGCATTTTACAGCAGGTTGGAGCAGCCTGTATCTCAGCACAGGAATAAGGTAGGGAAGAATTCTAAGGCTCATTTTGACTGCCTCCAGAAGTTAGATCAGATGGCAAATTGGATTTGGTGCTAGGTCTTTCCCTTTAGGTTTTACCCCAACAATGTTTTCATTAGTTTCGCTCACTCTCGAAATCAAGCATTTTACAGCAGGTTGGAGCAGCCTGTATCTCAGCACAGGAATAAGGTAGGGAAGAATTCTAAGGATCATTTTGACTGCCTCCAGAAGTTAGATCAGATGGCAAATTGGATTTGGTGCTAGGTCTTTCCCTTTAGGTTTTACCCCAACAATGTTTTCATTAGTTTCGCTCACTCTCGAAGTCAAGCATTTTACAGCAGGTTGGAGCAGCCTGTATCTCAGCACAGGAATAAGGTAGATAAGAATTCTAAGGATCATTTTGACTGCCTCCAGAAGTTAGATCAGATAGCAAATTGGATTTGGTGCTAGGTCTTTCCCTTTAGGTTTTACCCCAACAATGTTTTCATTAGTTTCGCTCACTCTCGAAATCAAGCATTTTACAGCAGGTTGGAGCAGCCTGTATCTCAGCACAGGAATAAGGTAGGGAAGAATTCTAAGGATCATTTTGACTGCCTCCAGAAGTTAGATCAGATGGCAAATTGGATTTGGTGCTAGGTCTTTCCCTTTAGGTTTTACCCCATCAATGTTTTCATTAGTTTCGCTCACTCTCGAAATCAAGCATTTTACAGCAGGTTGGAGCAGCCTGTATCTCAGCACAGGAATAAGGTAGGGAAGAATTCTAAGGATCATTTTGACTGCCTCCAGAAGTTAGATCAGATGGCAAATTGGATTTGGTGCTAGGTCTTTCCCTTTAGGTTTTACCCCAACAATGTTTTCATTAGTTTCGCTCACTCTCGAAGTCAAGCATTTTACAGCAGGTTGGAGCAGCCTGTATCTCAGCACAGGAATAAGGTAGATAAGAATTCTAAGGATCATTTTGACTGCCTCCAGAAGTTAGATCAGATAGCAAATTGGATTTGGTGCTAGGTCTTTCCCTTTAGGTTTTACCCCAACAATGTTTTCATTAGTTTCGCTCACTCTCGAAATCAAGCATTTTACAGCAGGTTGGAGCAGCCTGTATCTCAGCACAGGAATAAGGTAGGGAAGAATTCTAAGGATCATTTTGACTGCCTCCAGAAGTTAGATCAGATGGCAAATTGGATTTGGTGCTAGGTCTTTCCCTTTAGGTTTTACCCCATCAATGTTTTCATTAGTTTCGCTCACTCTCGAAATCAAGCATTTTACAGCAGGTTGGAGCAGCCTGTATCTCAGCACAGGAATAAGGTAGGGAAGAATTCTAAGGATCATTTTGACTGCCTCCAGAAGTTAGATCAGATGGCAAATTGGATTTGGTGCTAGGTCTTTCCCTTTAGGTTTTACCCCAACAATGTTTTCACTAGTTTCGCTCACTCTCGAAATCAAGCATTTTACAGCAGGTTGGAGCAGCCTGTATCTCAGCACAGGAATAAGGTAGGGAAGAATTCTAAGGATCATTTTGACTGCCTCCAGAAGTTAGATCAGATGGCAAATTGGATTTGGTGCTAGGTCTTTCCCTTTAGGTTTTACCCCAACAATGTTTTCATTAGTTTCGCTCACTCTCGAAATCAAGCATTTTACAGCAGGTTGGAGCAGCCTGTATCTCAGCACAGGAATAAGGTAGGGAAGAATTCTAAGGCTCATTTTGACTGCCTCCAGAAGTTAGATCAGATGGCAAATTGGATTTGGTGCTAGGTCTTTCCCTTTAGGTTTTACCCCAACAATGTTTTCATTAGTTTCGCTCACTCTCGAAATCAAGCATTTTACAGCAGGTTGGAGCAGCCTGTATCTCAGCACAGGAATAAGGTAGGGAAGAATTCTAAGGATCATTTTGACTGCCTCCAGAAGTTAGATCAGATGGCAAATTGGATTTGGTGCTAGGTCTTTCCCTTTAGGTTTTACCCCAACAATGTTTTCATTAGTTTCGCTCACTCTCGAAGTCAAGCATTTTACAGCAGGTTGGAGCAGCCTGTATCTCAGCACAGGAATAAGGTAGATAAGAATTCTAAGGATCATTTTGACTGCCTCCAGAAGTTAGATCAGATAGCAAATTGGATTTGGTGCTAGGTCTTTCCCTTTAGGTTTTACCCCAACAATGTTTTCATTAGTTTCGCTCACTCTCGAAATCAAGCATTTTACAGCAGGTTGGAGCAGCCTGTATCTCAGCACAGGAATAAGGTAGGGAAGAATTCTAAGGATCATTTTGACTGCCTCCAGAAGTTAGATCAGATGGCAAATTGGATTTGGTGCTAGGTCTTTCCCTTTAGGTTTTACCCCATCAATGTTTTCATTAGTTTCGCTCACTCTCGAAATCAAGCATTTTACAGCAGGTTGGAGCAGCCTGTATCTCAGCACAGGAATAAGGTAGGGAAGAATTCTAAGGATCATTTTGACTGCCTCCAGAAGTTAGATCAGATGGCAAATTGGATTTGGTGCTAGGTCTTTCCCTTTAGGTTTTACCCCAACAATGTTTTCATTAGTTTCGCTCACTCTCGAAGTCAAGCATTTTACAGCAGGTTGGAGCAGCCTGTATCTCAGCACAGGAATAAGGTAGATAAGAATTCTAAGGATCATTTTGACTGCCTCCAGAAGTTAGATCAGATAGCAAATTGGATTTGGTGCTAGGTCTTTCCCTTTAGGTTTTACCCCAACAATGTTTTCATTAGTTTCGCTCACTCTCGAAATCAAGCATTTTACAGCAGGTTGGAGCAGCCTGTATCTCAGCACAGGAATAAGGTAGGGAAGAATTCTAAGGATCATTTTGACTGCCTCCAGAAGTTAGATCAGATGGCAAATTGGATTTGGTGCTAGGTCTTTCCCTTTAGGTTTTACCCCATCAATGTTTTCATTAGTTTCGCTCACTCTCGAAATCAAGCATTTTACAGCAGGTTGGAGCAGCCTGTATCTCAGCACAGGAATAAGGTAGGGAAGAATTCTAAGGATCATTTTGACTGCCTCCAGAAGTTAGATCAGATGGCAAATTGTATTTGGTGCTAGGTCTTTCCCTTTAGGTTTTACCCCAACAATGTTTTCACTAGTTTCGCTCACTCTCGAAATCAAGCATTTTACAGCAGGTTGGAGCAGCCTGTATCTCAGCACAGGAATAAGGTAGGGAAGAATTCTAAGGATCATTTTGACTGCCTCCAGAAGTTAGATCAGATGGCAAATTGGATTTGGTGCTAGGTCTTTCCCTTTAGGTTTTACCCCAACAATGTTTTCATTAGTTTCGCTCACTCTCGAAATCAAGCATTTTACAGCAGGTTGGAGCAGCCTGTATCTCAGCACAGGAATAAGGTAGGGAAGAATTCTAAGGCTCATTTTGACTGCCTCCAGAAGTTAGATCAGATGGCAAATTGGATTTGGTGCTAGGTCTTTCCCTTTAGGTTTTACCCCAACAATGTTTTCATTAGTTTCGCTCACTCTCGAAATCAAGCATTTTACAGCAGGTTGGAGCAGCCTGTATCTCAGCACAGGAATAAGGTAGGGAAGAATTCTAAGGATCATTTTGACTGCCTCCAGAAGTTAGATCAGATGGCAAATTGGATTTGGTGCTAGGTCTTTCCCTTTAGGTTTTACCCCAACAATGTTTTCATTAGTTTCGCTCACTCTCGAAGTCAAGCATTTTACAGCAGGTTGGAGCAGCCTGTATCTCAGCACAGGAATAAGGTAGATAAGAATTCTAAGGATCATTTTGACTGCCTCCAGAAGTTAGATCAGATAGCAAATTGGATTTGGTGCTAGGTCTTTCCCTTTAGGTTTTACCCCAACAATGTTTTCATTAGTTTCGCTCACTCTCGAAATCAAGCATTTTACAGCAGGTTGGAGCAGCCTGTATCTCAGCACAGGAATAAGGTAGGGAAGAATTCTAAGGATCATTTTTGACTGCCTCCAGAAGTTAGATCAGATGGCAAATTGGATTTGGTGCTAGGTCTTTCCCTTTAGGTTTTACCCATCAATGTTTTCATTAGTTTCGCTCACTCTCGAAATCAAGCATTTTACAGCAGGTTGGAGCAGCCTGTATCTCAGCACAGGAATAAGGTAGGGAAGAATTCTAAGGATCATTTTGACTGCCTCCAGAAGTTAGATCAGATGGCAAATTGGATTTGGTGCTAGGTCTTTCCCTTTAGGTTTTACCCCAACAATGTTTTCACTAGTTTCGCTCACTCTCGAAATCAAGCATTTTACAGCAGGTTGGAGCAGCCTGTATCTCAGCACAGGAATAAGGTAGGGAAGAATTCAAATGCTCATTTTGACTGCCTCCAGAAGTTAGATCAGATGGCAAATTGGATTTGGTGCTAGGTCTTTCCCTTTAGGTTTTACCCCAACAATGTTTTCATTAGTTTCGCTCACTCTCGAAATCAAGCATTTTACAGCAGGTTGGAGCAGCCTGTATCTCAGCACAGGAATAAGGTAGGGAAGAATTCTAAGGCTCATTTTGACTGCCTCCAGAAGTTAGATCAGATGGCAAATTGGATTTGGTGCTAGGTCTTTCCCTTTAGGTTTTACCCCAACAATGTTTTCATTAGTTTCGCTCACTCTCGAAATCAAGCATTTTACAGCAGGTTGGAGCAGCCTGTATCTCAGCACAGGAATAAGGTAGGGAAGAATTCTAAGGATCATTTTGACTGCCTCCAGAAGTTAGATCAGATGGCAAATTGGATTTGGTGCTAGGTCTTTCCCTTTAGGTTTTTACCCCAACAATGTTTTCACTAGTTTCGCTCACTCTCGAAATCAAGCATTTTACAGCAGGTTGGAGCAGCCTGTATCTCAGCACAGGAATAAGGTAGGGAAGAATTCTAAGGATCATTTTGACTGCCTCCAGAAGTTAGATCAGATGGCAAATTGGATTTGGTGCTAGGTCTTTCCCTTTAGGTTTTACCCCAACAATGTTTTCATTAGTTTCGCTCACTCTCGAAATCAAGCATTTTACAGCAGGTTGGAGCAGCCTGTATCTCAGCACAGGAATAAGGTAGGGAAGAATTCTAAGGCTCATTTTGACTGCCTCCAGAAGTTAGATCAGATGGCAAATTGGATTTGGTGCTAGGTCTTTCCCTTTAGGTTTTACCCCAACAATGTTTTCATTAGTTTCGCTCACTCTCGAAATCAAGCATTTTACAGCAGGTTGGAGCAGCCTGTATCTCAGCACAGGAATAAGGTAGGGAAGAATTCTAAGGATCATTTTGACTGCCTCCAGAAGTTAGATCAGATGGCAAATTGGATTTGGTGCTAGGTCTTTCCCTTTAGGTTTTACCCCAACAATGTTTTCATTAGTTTCGCTCACTCTCGAAGTCAAGCATTTTACAGCAGGTTGGAGCAGCCTGTATCTCAGCACAGGAATAAGGTAGATAAGAATTCTAAGGATCATTTTGACTGCCTCCAGAAGTTAGATCAGATAGCAAATTGGATTTGGTGCTAGGTCTTTCCCTTTAGGTTTTACCCCAACAATGTTTTCATTAGTTTCGCTCACTCTCGAAATCAAGCATTTTACAGCAGGTTGGAGCAGCCTGTATCTCAGCACAGGAATAAGGTAGGGAAGAATTCTAAGGATCATTTTGACTGCCTCCAGAAGTTAGATCAGATGGCAAATTGGATTTGGTGCTAGGTCTTTCCCTTTAGGTTTTACCCCATCAATGTTTTCATTAGTTTCGCTCACTCTCGAAATCAAGCATTTTACAGCAGGTTGGAGCAGCCTGTATCTCAGCACAGGAATAAGGTAGGGAAGAATTCTAAGGATCATTTTGACTGCCTCCAGAAGTTAGATCAGATGGCAAATTGGATTTGGTGCTAGGTCTTTCCCTTTAGGTTTTACCCCAACAATGTTTTCACTAGTTTCGCTCACTCTCGAAATCAAGCATTTTACAGCAGGTTGGAGCAGCCTGTATCTCAGCACAGGAATAAGGTAGGGAAGAATTCAAATGCTCATTTTGACTGCCTCCAGAAGTTAGATCAGATGGCAAATTGGATTTGGTGCTAGGTCTTTCCCTTTAGGTTTTACCCCAACAATGTTTTCATTAGTTTCGCTCACTCTCGAAATCAAGCATTTTACAGCAGGTTGGAGCAGCCTGTATCTCAGCACAGGAATAAGGTAGGGAAGAATTCTAAGGCTCATTTTGACTGCCTCCAGAAGTTAGATCAGATGGCAAATTGGATTTGGTGCTAGGTCTTTCCCTTTAGGTTTTACCCCAACAATGTTTTCATTAGTTTCGCTCACTCTCGAAATCAAGCATTTTACAGCAGGTTGGAGCAGCCTGTATCTCAGCACAGGAATAAGGTAGGGAAGAATTCTAAGGATCATTTTGACTGCCTCCAGAAGTTAGATCAGATGGCAAATTGGATTTGGTGCTAGGTCTTTCCCTTTAGGTTTTACCCCAACAATGTTTTCACTAGTTTCGCTCACTCTCGAAATCAAGCATTTTACAGCAGGTTGGAGCAGCCTGTATCTCAGCACAGGAATAAGGTAGGGAAGAATTCAAATGCTCATTTTGACTGCCTCCAGAAGTTAGATCAGATGGCAAATTGGATTTGGTGCTAGGTCTTTCCCTTTAGGTTTTACCCCAACAATGTTTTCATTAGTTTCGCTCCCTCTCGAAATCAAGCATTTTACAGCAGGTTGGAGCAGCCTGTATCTCAGCACAGGAATAAGGTAGGGAAGAATTCTAAGGCTCATTTTGACTGCCTCCAGAAGTTAGATCAGATGGCAAATTGGATTTGGTGCTAGGTCTTTCCCTTTAGGTTTTACCCCAACAATGTTTTCATTAGTTTCGCTCACTCTCGAAATCAAGCATTTTACAGCAGGTTGGAGCAGCCTGTATCTCAGCACAGGAATAAGGTAGGGAAGAATTCTAAGGCTCATTTTGACTGCCTCCAGAAGTTAGATCAGATGGCAAATTGGATTTGGTGCTAGGTCTTTCCCTTTAGGTTTTACCCCAACAATGTTTTCATTAGTTTTCGCTCACTCTCGAAATCAAGCATTTTACAGCAGGTTGGAGCAGCCTGTATCTCAGCACAGGAATAAGGTAGGGAAGAATTCTAAGGATCATTTTGACTGCCTCCAGAAGTTAGATCAGATGGCAAATTGGATTTGGTGCTAGGTCTTTCCCTTTAGGTTTTACCCCAACAATGTTTTCATTAGTTTCGCTCACTCTCGAAATCAAGCATTTTACAGCAGGTTGGAGCAGCCTGTATCTCAGCACAGGAATAAGGTAGGGAAGAATTCTAAGGATCATTTTGACTGCCTCCAGAAGTTAGATCAGATGGCAAATTGGATTTGGTGCTAGGTCTTTCCCTTTAGGTTTTACCCCAACAATGTTTTCATTAGTTTCGCTCACTCTCGAAATCAAGCATTTTACAGCAGGTTGGAGCAGCCTGTATCTCAGCACAGGAATAAGGTAGGGAAGAATTCTAAGGCTCATTTTGACTGCCTCCAGAAGTTAGATCAGATGGCAAATTGGATTTGGTGCTAGGTCTTTCCCTTTAGGTTTTACCCCAACAATGTTTTCATTAGTTTCGCTCACTCTCGAAATCAAGCATTTTACAGCAGGTTGGAGCAGCCTGTATCTCAGCACAGGAATAAGGTAGGGAAGAATTCTAAGGCTCATTTTGACTGCCTCCAGAAGTTAGATCAGATGGCAAATTGGATTTGGTGCTAGGTCTTTCCCTTTAGGTTTTTACCCCAACAATGTTTTCATTAGTTTCGCTCACTCTCGAAATCAAGCATTTTACAGCAGGTTGGAGCAGCCTGTATCTCAGCACAGGAATAAGGTAGGGAAGAATTCTAAGGCTCATTTTGACTGCCTCCAGAAGTTAGATCAGATGGCAAATTGGATTTGGTGCTAGGTCTTTCCCTTTAGGTTTTACCCCAACAATGTTTTCATTAGTTTCGCTCACTCTCGAAATCAAGCATTTTACAGCAGGTTGGAGCAGCCTGTATCTCAGCACAGGAATAAGGTAGGGAAGAATTCTAAGGATCATTTTGACTGCCTCCAGAAGTTAGATCAGATGGCAAATTGGATTTGGTGCTAGGTCTTTCCCTTTAGGTTTTACCCCAACAATGTTTTCATTAGTTTCGCTCACTCTCGAAATCAAGCATTTTACAGCAGGTTGGAGCAGCCTGTATCTCAGCACAGGAATAAGGTAGGGAAGAATTCTAAGGATCATTTTGACTGCCTCCAGAAGTTAGATCAGATGGCAAATTGGATTTGGTGCTAGGTCTTTCCCTTTAGGTTTTACCCCAACAATGTTTTCATTAGTTTCGCTCACTCTCGAAATCAAGCATTTTACAGCAGGTTGGAGCAGCCTGTATCTCAGCACAGGAATAAGGTAGGGAAGAATTCAAATGCTCATTTTGACTGCCTCCAGAAGTTAGATCAGATGGCAAATTGGATTTGGTGCTAGGTCTTTCCCTTTAGGTTTTACCCCAACAATGTTTTCATTAGTTTCGCTCACTCTCGAAATCAAGCATTTTACAGCAGGTTGGAGCAGCCTGTATCTCAGCACAGGAATAAGGTAGGGAAGAATTCTAAGGCTCATTTTGACTGCCTCCAGAAGTTAGATCAGATGGCAAATTGGATTTGGTGCTAGGTCTTTCCCTTTAGGTTTTACCCCAACAATGTTTTCATTAGTTTCGCTCACTCTCGAAATCAAGCATTTTACAGCAGGTTGGAGCAGCCTGTATCTCAGCACAGGAATAAGGTAGGGAAGAATTCTAAGGCTCATTTTGACTGCCTCCAGAAGTTAGATCAGATGGCAAATTGGATTTGGTGCTAGGTCTTTCCCTTTAGGTTTTACCCCAACAGTGTTTTCATTAGTTTCGCTCACTCTCGAAATGAAGCATTTTACAGCAGGTTGGAGCAGCCTGTATCTCAGCACAGGAATAAGGTAGGGAAGAATTCTAAGGATCATTTTGACTGCCTCCAGAAGTTAGATCAGATGGCAAATTGGATTTGGTGCTAGGTCTTTCCCTTTAGGTTTTACCCCAACAATGTTTTCATTAGTTTCGCTCACTCTCGAAATCAAGCATTTTACAGCAGGTTGGAGCAGCCTGTATCTCAGCACAGGAATAAGGTAGGGAAGAATTCTAAGGCTCATTTTGACTGCCTCCAGAAGTTAGATCAGATGGCAAATTGGATTTGGTGCTAGGTCTTTCCCTTTAGGTTTTACCCCAACAATGTTTTCATTAGTTTCGCTCACTCTCGAAATCAAGCATTTTACAGCAGGTTGGAGCAGCCTGTATCTCAGCACAGGAATAAGGTAGGGAAGAATTCTAAGGCTCATTTTGACTGCCTCCAGAAGTTAGATCAGATGGCAAATTGGATTTGGTGCTAGGTCTTTCCCTTTAGGTTTTACCCCAACAATGTTTTCATTAGTTTCGCTCACTCTCGAAATCAAGCATTTTACAGCAGGTTGGAGCAGCCTGTATCTCAGCACAGGAATAAGGTAGGGAAGAATTCTAAGGATCATTTTGACTGCCTCCAGAAGTTAGATCAGATGGCAAATTGGATTTGGTGCTAGGTCTTTCCCTTTAGGTTTTTACCCCAACAATGTTTTCATTAGTTTCGCTCACTCTCGAAATCAAGCATTTTACAGCAGGTTGGAGCAGCCTGTATCTCAGCACAGGAATAAGGTAGGGAAGAATTCTAAGGCTCATTTTGACTGCCTCCAGAAGTTAGATCAGATGGCAAATTGGATTTGGTGCTAGGTCTTTCCCTTTAGGTTTTACCCCAACAATGTTTTCATTAGTTTCGCTCACTCTCGAAATCAAGCATTTTACAGCAGGTTGGAGCAGCCTGTATCTCAGCACAGGAATAAGGTAGGGAAGAATTCTAAGGATCATTTTGACTGCCTCCAGAAGTTAGATCAGATGGCAAATTGGATTTGGTGCTAGGTCTTTCCCTTTAGGTTTTACCCCAACAATGTTTTCATTAGTTTCGCTCACTCTCGAAATCAAGCATTTTACAGCAGGTTGGAGCAGCCTGTATCTCAGCACAGGAATAAGGTAGGGAAGAATTCTAAGGCTCATTTTGACTGCCTCCAGAAGTTAGATCAGATGGCAAATTGGATTTGGTGCTAGGTCTTTCCCTTTAGGTTTTACCCCAACAATGTTTTCATTAGTTTCGCTCACTCTCGAAATCAAGCATTTTACAGCAGGTTGGAGCAGCCTGTATCTCAGCACAGGAATAAGGTAGGGAAGAATTCAAATGCTCATTTTGACTGCCTCCAGAAGTTAGATCAGATGGCAAATTGGATTTGGTGCTAGGTCTTTCCCTTTAGGTTTTACCCCAACAATGTTTTCATTAGTTTCGCTCACTCTCGAAATCAAGCATTTTACAGCAGGTTGGAGCAGCCTGTATCTCAGCACAGGAATAAGGTAGGGAAGAATTCTAAGGCTCATTTTGACTGCCTCCAGAAGTTAGATCAGATGGCAAATTGGATTTGGTGCTAGGTCTTTCCCTTTAGGTTTTACCCCAACAATGTTTTCATTAGTTTCGCTCACTCTCGAAATCAAGCATTTTACAGCAGGTTGGAGCAGCCTGTATCTCAGCACAGGAATAAGGTAGGGAAGAATTCTAAGGCTCATTTTGACTGCCTCCAGAAGTTAGATCAGATGGCAAATTGGATTTGGTGCTAGGTCTTTCCCTTTAGGTTTTACCCCAACAGTGTTTTCATTAGTTTCGCTCACTCTCGAAATCAAGCATTTTACAGCAGGTTGGAGCAGCCTGTATCTCAGCACAGGAATAAGGTAGGGAAGAATTCTAAGGCTCATTTTGACTGCCTCCAGAAGTTAGATCAGATGGCAAATTGGATTTGGTGCTAGGTCTTTCCCTTTAGGTTTTACCCCAACAATGTTTTCATTAGTTTCGCTCACTCTCGAAATCAAGCATTTTACAGCAGGTTGGAGCAGCCTGTATCTCAGCACAGGAATAAGGTAGGGAAGAATTCTAAGGATCATTTTGACTGCCTCCAGAAGTTAGATCAGATGGCAAATTGGATTTGGTGCTAGGTCTTTCCCTTTAGGTTTTACCCCAACAATGTTTTCATTAGTTTCGCTCACTCTCGAAATCAAGCATTTGACAGCAGGTTGGAGCAGCCTGTATCTCAGCACAGGAATAAGGTAGGGAAGAATTCTAAGGCTCATTTTGACTGCCTCCAGAAGTTAGATCAGATGGCAAATTGGATTTGGTGCTAGGTCTTTCCCTTTAGGTTTTACCCCAACAATGTTTTCATTAGTTTCGCTCACTCTCGACATCAAGCATTTGACAGCAGGTTGGAGCAGCCTGTATCTCAGCACAGGAATAAGGTAGGGAAGAATTCTAAGGATCATTTTGACTGCCTCCAGAAGTTAGATCAGATGGCAAATTGGATTTGGTGCTAGGTCTTTCCCTTAAGGTTTTACCCCAACAATATTTTCATTAGTTTCGCTCACTCTCGAAATCAAGCATTTTACAGCAGGTTGGAGCAGCCTGTATCTCAGCACAGGAATAAGGTAGGGAAGAATTCTAAGGCTCATTTTGACTGCCTCCAGAAGTTAGATCAGATGGCAAATTGGATTTGGTGCTAGGTCTTTCCCTTTAGGTTTTACCCCAACAATGTTTTCATTAGTTTCGCTCACTCTCGAAATCAAGCATTTTACAGCAGGTTGGAGCAGCCTGTATCTCAGCACAGGAATAAGGTAGGGAAGAATTCTAAGGCTCATTTTGACTGCCTCCAGAAGTTAGATCAGATGGCAAATTGGATTTGGTGCTAGGTCTTTCCCTTTAGGTTTTACCCCAACAATGTTTTCATTAGTTTCGCTCACTCTCGAAATCAAGCATTTTACAGCAGGTTGGAGCAGCCTGTATCTCAGCACAGGAATAAGGTAGGGAAGAATTCTAAGGCTCATTTTGACTGCCTCCAGAAGTTAGATCAGATGGCAAATTGGATTTTGGTGCTAGGTCTTTCCCTTTAGGTTTTACCCCAACAATGTTTTCATTAGTTTTCGCTCACTCTCGAAATCAAGCATTTTACAGCATGTTGGAGCAGCCTGTATCTCAGCACAGGAATAAGGTAGGGAAGAATTCTAAGGCTCATTTTGACTGCCTCCAGAAGTTAGATCAGATGGCAAATTGGATTTGGTGCTAGGTCTTTCCCTTTAGGTTTTACCCCAACAATGTTTTCATTAGTTTCGCTCACTCTCGAAATCAAGCATTTTACAGCAGGTTGGAGCAGCCTGTATCTCAGCACAGGAATAAGGTAGGGAAGAATTCTAAGGATCATTTTGACTGCCTCCAGAAGTTAGATCAGATGGCAAATTGGATTTGGTGCTAGGTCTTTCCCTTTAGGTTTTACCCCAACAATGTTTTCATTAGTTTCGCTCACTCTCGAAATGAAGCATTTTACAGCAGGTTGGAGCAGCCTGTATCTCAGCACAGGAATAAGGTAGGGAAGAATTCTAAGGCTCATTTTGACTGCCTCCAGAAGTTAGATCAGATGGCAAATTGGATTTGGTGCTAGGTCTTTCCCTTTAGGTTTTACCCCAACAATGTTTTCATTAGTTTCGCTCACTCTCGAAATCAAGCATTTTACAGCAGGTTGGAGCAGCCTGTATCTCAGCACAGGAATAAGGTAGGGAAGAATTCTAAGGCTCATTTTGACTGCCTCCAGAAGTTAGATCAGATGGCAAATTGGATTTGGTGCTAGGTCTTTCCCTTTAGGTTTTACCCCAACAATGTTTTCATTAGTTTCGCTCACTCTCGAAATCAAGCATTTTACAGCAGGTTGGAGCAGCCTGTATCTCAGCACAGGAATAAGGTAGGGAAGAATTCTAAGGCTCATTTTGACTGCCTCCAGAAGTTAGATCAGATGGCAAATTGGATTTGGTGCTAGGTCTTTCCCTTTAGGTTTTACCCCAACAATGTTTTCATTAGTTTCGCTCACTCTCGAAATCAAGCATTTTACAGCAGGTTGGAGCAGCCTGTATCTCAGCACAGGAATAAGGTAGGGAAGAATTCTAAGGATCATTTTGACTGCCTCCAGAAGTTAGATCAGATGGCAAATTGGATTTGGTGCTAGGTCTTTCCCTTTAGGTTTTACCCCAACAATGTTTTCATTAGTTTCGCTCACTCTCGAAATCAAGCATTTTACAGCAGGTTGGAGCAGCCTGTATCTCAGCACAGGAATAAGGTAGGGAAGAATTCTAAGGCTCATTTTGACTGCCTCCAGAAGTTAGATCAGATGGCAAATTGGATTTGGTGCTAGGTCTTTCCCTTTAGGTTTTACCCCAACAATGTTTTCATTAGTTTCGCTCACTCTCGAAATCAAGCATTTTACAGCAGGTTGGAGCAGCCTGTATCTCAGCACAGGAATAAGGTAGGGAAGAATTCTAAGGCTCATTTTGACTGCCTCCAGAAGTTAGATCAGATGGCAAATTGGATTTGGTGCTAGGTCTTTCCCTTTAGGTTTTACCCCAACAATGTTTTCATTAGTTTCGCTCACTCTCGAAATCAAGCATTTTACAGCAGGTTGGAGCAGCCTGTATCTCAGCACAGGAATAAGGTAGGGAAGAATTCTAAGGCTCATTTTGACTGCCTCCAGAAGTTAGATCAGATGGCAAATTGGATTTGGTGCTAGGTCTTTCCCTTTAGGTTTTACCCCAACAATGTTTTCATTAGTTTCGCTCACTCTCGAAATCAAGCATTTGACAGCAGGTTGGAGCAGCCTGTATCTCAGCACAGGAATAAGGTAGGGAAGAATTCTAAGGCTCATTTTGACTGCCTCCAGAAGTTAGATCAGATGGCAAATTGGATTTGGTGCTAGGTCTTTCCCTTTAGGTTTTACCCCAACAATGTTTTCATTAGTTTCGCTCACTCTCGAATCAAGCATTTTACAGCAGGTTGGAGCAGCCTGTATCTCAGCACAGGAATAAGGTAGGGAAGAATTCTAAGGCTCATTTTGACTGCCTCCAGAAGTTAGATCAGATGGCAAATTGGATTTGGTGCTAGGTCTTTCCCTTTAGGTTTTACCCCAACAATGTTTTCATTAGTTTCGCTCACTCTCGAAATCAAGCATTTTACAGCAGGTTGGAGCAGCCTGTATCTCAGCACAGGAATAAGGTAGGGAAGAATTCTAAGGATCATTTTGACTGCCTCCAGAAGTTAGATCAGATGGCAAATTGGATTTGGTGCTAGGTCTTTCCCTTTAGGTTTTACCCCAACAATGTTTTCATTAGTTTCGCTCACTCTCGAAATCAAGCATTTTACAGCAGGTTGGAGCAGCCTGTATCTCAGCACAGGAATAAGGTAGGGAAGAATTCTAAGGATCATTTTGACTGCCTCCAGAAGTTAGATCAGATGGCAAATTGGATTTGGTGCTAGGTCTTTCCCTTTAGGTTTTACCCCAACAATGTTTTCATTAGTTTCGCTCACTCTCGAAATCAAGCATTTTACAGCAGGTTGGAGCAGCCTGTATCTCAGCACAGGAATAAGGTAGGGAAGAATTCTAAGGCTCATTTTGACTGCCTCCAGAAGTTAGATCAGATGGCAAATTGGATTTGGTGCTAGGTCTTTCCCTTTAGGTTTTACCCCAACAATGTTTTCATTAGTTTCGCTCACTCTCGAAATCAAGCATTTTACAGCAGGTTGGAGCAGCCTGTATCTCAGCACAGGAATAAGGTAGGGAAGAATTCTAAGGATCATTTTGACTGCCTCCAGAAGTTAGATCAGATGGCAAATTGGATTTGGTGCTAGGTCTTTCCCTTTAGGTTTTACCCCAACAATGTTTTCATTAGTTTCGCTCACTCTCGAAATCAAGCATTTGACAGCAGGTTGGAGCAGCCTGTATCTCAGCACAGGAATAAGGTAGGGAAGAATTCTAAGGCTCATTTTGACTGCCTCCAGAAGTTAGATCAGATGGCAAATTGGATTTGGTGCTAGGTCTTTCCCTTTAGGTTTTACCCCAACAATGTTTTCATTAGTTTCGCTCACTCTCGACATCAAGCATTTGACAGCAGGTTGGAGCAGCCTGTATCTCAGCACAGGAATAAGGTAGGGAAGAATTCTAAGGATCATTTTGACTGCCTCCAGAAGTTAGATCAGATGGCAAATTGGATTTGGTGCTAGGTCTTTCCCTTAAGGTTTTACCCCAACAATATTTTCATTAGTTTCGCTCACTCTCGAAATCAAGCATTTTACAGCAGGTTGGAGCAGCCTGTATCTCAGCACAGGAATAAGGTAGGGAAGAATTCTAAGGCTCATTTTGACTGCCTCCAGAAGTTAGATCAGATGGCAAATTGGATTTGGTGCTAGGTCTTTCCCTTTAGGTTTTACCCCAACAATGTTTTCATTAGTTTCGCTCACTCTCGAAATCAAGCATTTTACAGCAGGTTGGAGCAGCCTGTATCTCAGCACAGGAATAAGGTAGGGAAGAATTCTAAGGCTCATTTTGACTGCCTCCAGAAGTTAGATCAGATGGCAAATTGGATTTGGTGCTAGGTCTTTCCCTTTAGGTTTTACCCCAACAATGTTTTCATTAGTTTCGCTCACTCTCGAAATCAAGCATTTTACAGCAGGTTGGAGCAGCCTGTATCTCAGCACAGGAATAAGGTAGGGAAGAATTCTAAGGCTCATTTTGACTGCCTCCAGAAGTTAGATCAGATGGCAAATTGGATTTGGTGCTAGGTCTTTCCCTTTAGGTTTTACCCCAACAATGTTTTCATTAGTTTCGCTCACTCTCGAAATCAAGCATTTTACAGCATGTTGGAGCAGCCTGTATCTCAGCACAGGAATAAGGTAGGGAAGAATTCTAAGGCTCATTTTGACTGCCTCCAGAAGTTAGATCAGATGGCAAATTGGATTTGGTGCTAGGTCTTTCCCTTTAGGTTTTACCCCAACAATGTTTTCATTAGTTTCGCTCACTCTCGAAATCAAGCATTTTACAGCAGGTTGGAGCAGCCTGTATCTCAGCACAGGAATAAGGTAGGGAAGAATTCTAAGGATCATTTTGACTGCCTCCAGAAGTTAGATCAGATGGCAAATTGGATTTGGTGCTAGGTCTTTCCCTTTAGGTTTTACCCCAACAATGTTTTCATTAGTTTCGCTCACTCTCGAAATCAAGCATTTTACAGCAGGTTGGAGCAGCCTGTATCTCAGCACAGGAATAAGGTAGGGAAGAATTCTAAGGATCATTTTGACTGCCTCCAGAAGTTAGATCAGATGGCAAATTGGATTTGGTGCTAGGTCTTTCCCTTTAGGTTTTACCCCAACAATGTTTTCATTAGTTTCGCTCACTCTCGAAATCAAGCATTTTACAGCAGGTTGGAGCAGCCTGTATCTCAGCACAGGAATAAGGTAGGGAAGAATTCTAAGGCTCATTTTGACTGCCTCCAGAAGTTAGATCAGATGGCAAATTGGATTTGGTGCTAGGTCTTTCCCTTTAGGTTTTACCCCAACAATGTTTTCATTAGTTTCGCTCACTCTCGAAATCAAGCATTTTACAGCAGGTTGGAGCAGCCTGTATCTCAGCACAGGAATAAGGTAGGGAAGAATTCTAAGGCTCATTTTGACTGCCTCCAGAAGTTAGATCAGATGGCAAATTGGATTTGGTGCTAGGTCTTTCCCTTTAGGTTTTACCCCAACAATGTTTTCATTAGTTTCGCTCACTCTCGAAATCAAGCATTTTACAGCAGGTTGGAGCAGCCTGTATCTCAGCACAGGAATAAGGTAGGGAAGAATTCTAAGGATCATTTTGACTGCCTCCAGAAGTTAGATCAGATGGCAAATTGGATTTGGTGCTAGGTCTTTCCCTTTAGGTTTTACCCCAACAATGTTTTCATTAGTTTCGCTCACTCTCGAAATCAAGCATTTTACAGCAGGTTGGAGCAGCCTGTATCTCAGCACAGGAATAAGGTAGGGAAGAATTCTAAGGCTCATTTTGACTGCCTCCAGAAGTTAGATCAGATGGCAAATTGGATTTGGTGCTAGGTCTTTCCCTTTAGGTTTTACCCCAACAATGTTTTCATTAGTTTCGCTCACTCTCGAAATCAAGCATTTTACAGCAGGTTGGAGCAGCCTGTATCTCAGCACAGGAATAAGGTAGGGAAGAATTCTAAGGCTCATTTTGACTGCCTCCAGAAGTTAGATCAGATGGCAAATTGGATTTGGTGCTAGGTCTTTCCCTTTAGGTTTTACCCCAACAATGTTTTCATTAGTTTCGCTCACTCTCGAAATCAAGCATTTTACAGCAGGTTGGAGCAGCCTGTATCTCAGCACAGGAATAAGGTAGGGAAGAATTCTAAGGCTCATTTTGACTGCCTCCAGAAGTTAGATCAGATGGCAAATTGGATTTGGTGCTAGGTCTTTCCCTTTAGGTTTTACCCCAACAATGTTTTCATTAGTTTCGCTCACTCTCGAAATCAAGCATTTTACAGCAGGTTGGAGCAGCCTGTATCTCAGCACAGGAATAAGGTAGGGAAGAATTCTAAGGCTCATTTTGACTGCCTCCAGAAGTTAGATCAGATGGCAAATTGGATTTGGTGCTAGGTCTTTCCCTTTAGGTTTTACCCCAACAATGTTTTCATTAGTTTCGCTCACTCTCGAAATCAAGCATTTTACAGCAGGTTGGAGCAGCCTGTATCTCAGCACAGGAATAAGGTAGGGAAGAATTCTAAGGCTCATTTTGACTGCCTCCAGAAGTTAGATCAGATGGCAAATTGGATTTGGTGCTAGGTCTTTCCCTTTAGGTTTTACCCCAACAATGTTTTCATTAGTTTCGCTCACTCTCGAAATCAAGCATTTTACAGCAGGTTGGAGCAGCCTGTATCTCAGCACAGGAATAAGGTAGGGAAGAATTCTAAGGATCATTTTGACTGCCTCCAGAAGTTAGATCAGATGGCAAATTGGATTTGGTGCTAGGTCTTTCCCTTTAGGTTTTACCCCAACAATGTTTTCATTAGTTTCGCTCACTCTCGAAATCAAGCATTTTACAGCAGGTTGGAGCAGCCTGTATCTCAGCACAGGAATAAGGTAGGGAAGAATTCTAAGGATCATTTTGACTGCCTCCAGAAGTTAGATCAGATGGCAAATTGGATTTGGTGCTAGGTCTTTCCCTTTAGGTTTTACCCCAACAATGTTTTCATTAGTTTTCGCTCACTCTCGAAATCAAGCATTTTACAGCAGGTTGGAGCAGCCTGTATCTCAGCACAGGAATAAGGTAGGGAAGAATTCTAAGGCTCATTTTGACTGCCTCCAGAAGTTAGATCAGATGGCAAATTGGATTTGGTGCTAGGTCTTTCCCTTTAGGTTTTACCCCAACAATGTTTTCATTAGTTTCGCTCACTCTCGAAATCAAGCATTTTACAGCAGGTTGGAGCAGCCTGTATCTCAGCACAGGAATAAGGTAGGGAAGAATTCTAAGGATCATTTTGACTGCCTCCAGAAGTTAGATCAGATGGCAAATTGGATTTGGTGCTAGGTCTTTCCCTTTAGGTTTTACCCCAACAATGTTTTCATTAGTTTCGCTCACTCTCGAAATCAAGCATTTTACAGCAGGTTGGAGCAGCCTGTATCTCAGCACAGGAATAAGGTAGGGAAGAATTCTAAGGATCATTTTGACTGCCTCCAGAAGTTAGATCAGATGGCAAATTGGATTTGGTGCTAGGTCTTTCCCTTTAGGTTTTACCCCAACAATGTTTTCATTAGTTTCGCTCACTCTCGAAATCAAGCATTTTACAGCAGGTTGGAGCAGCCTGTATCTCAGCACAGGAATAAGGTAGGGAAGAATTCTAAGGCTCATTTTGACTGCCTCCAGAAGTTAGATCAGATGGCAAATTGGATTTGGTGCTAGGTCTTTCCCTTTAGGTTTTACCCCAACAATGTTTTCATTACTTTCGCTCACTCTCGAAATCAAGCATTTTACAGCAGGTTGGAGCAGCCTGTATCTCAGCACAGGAATAAGGTAGGGAAGAATTCTAAGGCTCATTTTGACTGCCTCCAGAAGTTAGATCAGATGGCAAATTGGATTTGGTGCTAGGTCTTTCCCTTTAGGTTTTACCCCAACAATGTTTTCATTAGTTTCGCTCACTCTCGAAATCAAGCATTTGACAGCAGGTTGGAGCAGCCTGTATCTCAGCACAGGAATAAGGTAGGGAAGAATTCTAAGGCTCATTTTGACTGCCTCCAGAAGTTAGATCAGATGGCAAATTGGATTTGGTGCTAGGTCTTTCCCTTTAGGTTTTACCCCAACAATGTTTTCATTAGTTTCGCTCACTCTCGAAATCAAGCATTTTACAGCAGGTTGGAGCAGCCTGTATCTCAGCACAGGAATAAGGTAGGGAAGAATTCTAAGGCTCATTTTGACTGCCTCCAGAAGTTAGATCAGATGGCAAATTGGATTTGGTGCTAGGTCTTTCCCTTTAGGTTTTACCCCAACAATGTTTTCATTAGTTTCGCTCACTCTCCAAATCAAGCATTTTACAGCAGGTTGGAGCAGCCTGTATCTCAGCACAGGAATAAGGTAGGGAAGAATTCTAAGGATCATTTTGACTGCCTCCAGAAGTTAGATCAGATGGCAAATTGGATTTGGTGCTAGGTCTTTCCCTTTAGGTTTTACCCCAACAATGTTTTCATTAGTTTCGCTCACTCTCGAAATCAAGCATTTTACAGCAGGTTGGAGCAGCCTGTATCTCAGCACAGGAATAAGGTAGGGAAGAATTCTAAGGCTCATTTTGACTGCCTCCAGAAGTTAGATCAGATGGCAAATTGGATTTGGTGCTAGGTCTTTCCCTTTAGGTTTTACCCCAACAATGTTTTCATTAGTTTCGCTCACTCTCGAAATCAAGCATTTTACAGCAGGTTGGAGCAGCCTGTATCTCAGCACAGGAATAAGGTAGGGAAGAATTCTAAGGATCATTTTGACTGCCTCCAGAAGTTAGATCAGATGGCAAATTGGATTTGGTGCTAGGTCTTTCCCTTTAGGTTTTACCCCAACAATGTTTTCATTAGTTTCGCTCACTCTCGAAATCAAGCATTTTACAGCAGGTTGGAGCAGCCTGTATCTCAGCACAGGAATAAGGTAGGGAAGAATTCTAAGGCTCATTTTGACTGCCTCCAGAAGTTAGATCAGATGGCAAATTGGATTTGGTGCTAGGTCTTTCCCTTTAGGTTTTACCCCAACAATGTTTTCATTAGTTTCGCTCACTCTCCAAATCAAGCATTTTACAGCAGGTTGGAGCAGCCTGTATCTCAGCACAGGAATAAGGTAGGGAAGAATTCTAAGGATCATTTTGACTGCCTCCAGAAGTTAGATCAGATGGCAAATTGGATTTGGTGCTAGGTCTTTCCCTTTAGGTTTTACCCCAACAATGTTTTCATTAGTTTCGCTCACTCTCGAAATCAAGCATTTTACAGCAGGTTGGAGCAGCCTGTATCTCAGCACAGGAATAAGGTAGGGAAGAATTCTAAGGCTCATTTTGACTGCCTCCAGAAGTTAGATCAGATGGCAAATTGGATTTGGTGCTAGGTCTTTCCCTTTAGGTTTTACCCCAACAATGTTTTCATTAGTTTCGCTCACTCTCGAAATCAAGCATTTTACAGCAGGTTGGAGCAGCCTGTATCTCAGCACAGGAATAAGGTAGGGAAGAATTCTAAGGCTCATTTTGACTGCCTCCAGAAGTTAGATCAGATGGCAAATTGGATTTGGTGCTAGGTCTTTCCCTTTAGGTTTTACCCCAACAATGTTTTCATTAGTTTCGCTCACTCTCGAAATCAAGCATTTTACAGCAGGTTGGAGCAGCCTGTATCTCAGCACAGGAATAAGGTAGGGAAGAATTCTAAGGCTCATTTTGACTGCCTCCAGAAGTTAGATCAGATGGCAAATTGGATTTGGTGCTAGGTCTTTCCCTTTAGGTTTTACCCCAACAATGTTTTCATTAGTTTCGCTCACTCTCGAAATCAAGCATTTTACAGCAGGTTGGAGCAGCCTGTATCTCAGCACAGGAATAAGGTAGGGAAGAATTCTAAGGATCATTTTGACTGCCTCCAGAAGTTAGATCAGATGGCAAATTGGATTTGGTGCTAGGTCTTTCCCTTTAGGTTTTACCCCAACAATGTTTTCATTAGTTTCGCTCACTCTCGA